>NW_021939396.1:34205242-34245310 GCF_001715985.3 Manacus vitellinus | reverse complement strand
AGGACTAAACTAAAAGCCCTTAGAACTCTTTGACCCCAGGGAGGAGGGGTGGAAATCCCCAAAGAAGTCTCCCGAGAGCTCAACCTGGGGGCCAGAACCTTCACGGAGCAAGAGCAGGGGATAAAGACTTTAAACTTTAACCCCTTGCACTTTGTGCTGCAGACGTGGTGACAGGGTTGTTCCTCTGAAACCCACGGTAATACCCTCGGACAAGGTGGCCAAGGAGCGAGAAGTGGGGGCAGACTCCCCAAACCCCTTAGAAGAAAGAAGAATTCCAGCTACGACAAATCAAAACTGCTGCCTTAAAGATGAGACACTTCTAAGTGCCGCAGAAATTAATTTGGAAGAGCTGTCGCCTGAAAGTGAAAAGAAGACTTCTTCTTCTTTCTTTCTGGACTTTTTTTGAAGGAAAGGAGAGACAGTCTATGTCTATATATTGTTTCACCATAGAGGAGATAGTTAAAATTGTTATATATATGTATTTATATGTATTATAGTATTTATTGTGTAAGTAATAAATTGTAATATAATTCCCCTCCCCCATACTGCATTGTGAGTGTCTGAAAACTTCTCTGTACACATTAGAACAAATTATAGAAAAACTTTTAATATTAGCTTTTTGACAATTTTTTCCAAACCACCACACACACAGAAAGGGGAAAACCAGCAGCAGACCAGACTGTCCCTCACCTCTTTGCCATCAGATGTCCTCTGCATCAAGTGTCCTGCTCAGCTTGATAACAGAAGGCGTTTGTGGGTTACCACAAGTAAATATAAATTCACCAGAATCACATCCCAGAGGCACATTACACCCTGAGGGGTGCTTCGGTTCATTGTCCAAAGGGCCAACACAGCGGCATGATCCCCCTGCTTCTTTCCATGCTGTGAACACCCCATTCCCTACATCACCATATGCCAGTGTTTCTGTGTGCTGACATTTCTAGCCTTCAGCTTTTCCTCCCAGAATTTCTCTGCTTCTGCCTGTGCAGCGAGGTGGAAGTGCCTGCCCTGCCAGGCGAGGACTGCTTTCCTCATCTAATTCAAAGCTCCTTACTGAAGCAGGTTTTGGTGCGCAAGGGACAGCTGACTCAGAGTTAGGAGGACAAGAATGAGGCGTTGAAATTCCTCCAGATGCAGAAGTCACCTCTGACCCAGCCATGGAGGGGAGGAAGAGAAATATCTACTTGCTACTGCCAGGGGAGGCTCCCTGCCAGCCCTGCCAAAGCCCCAGCTGTCCGTGGCTCAGCTGCCAGAGCAGCTTCTCCCACTCAACTCCGGGCTCTTGTCTGCACCAGGCAGTCAAAGCAAAAGTGTGATTTCAAATGGGTTTAACTAAGCTATCACTAATTTCCCACGAATGCAAGACTTCAGAGAAATCTATTTGTTTTTATGGGACTGCTGACAGACATGCAAGTTTACAAAGTGGAATTTCCAGCTCAGGGAGCTGCAAATGAGAACAGGAGTTCACCCAAGCACTTTAAAAGCAGGCAAGGCATTGAGAATAAAATAATCAATAATACATTTAATTTGATTCATTATCATTGCATGCAGAGAACAGTATTAATTTTCATGCAGAAATCCATTAAAACCTTCACTTTTATATATTCCTGAAGAGCATAGTTTCCAGACTGGTATTGCATTCAGACAAAGGTCCTTCCTTTGGAATTAGGGTCTGCCCCTGGATTCATAGAGGGCTCATTCAGCTGCTCTACTGCATATTTCAGATGTAAGCCCTGTACAGGCATGAGGCGGAATAAACTTTAGAAGTTTCTACAAGACACTTAACAAAGAAAATATTGTAGTTATTGATTAAAATAGAAGACAATATTCTGATTACATGTACAGTACAGTGGCAAAGTGATTTTATACAGTAATGCAGGGACTTTGGCTTAAATTTGAGGATGAGATATTTATTGCTTGTACAGTTGTGTGATAAATTATTGGCAAGTAGAAGCACAGATGGCTTTCCCTTAAGATCAGGCATCACATGTCACAAATTATCTGGGAAATTGTCATTTTAAAAATAACTCTGGAATAGGTGCCAAGCTGAGAGGGATATCAGTGTCTAATAAACAGATATAAACACAGCAGTGCCCAAAACTAAAATATATTTGAATTAAACTATGCAGAGAGAACATAGGTGCAACTAGTACCTACTCTCTAGCAGCACAAATTAAAGCTTTTCACACTGTATTTCTTTTGTTTCTTTCTCATCAGGAAATTCAAATAATGTTTTCCATGCATATTTAAGCTGCCGTGGAGTTAATGGCATGAATAGTCATTTTAGATTCTTATGTTACAGTTCCTAAAATGAAAACCTTACCAGAAGAAACAGGCACAGTTATAGGCAGGCAATTTTTTTTATCTAGTTTTCAAGGTGGTAACATGTTTACCCCCTGAAGTGTCCAAGCTCCAGAGCAGCCATTGCTCTTATTGTCTTCTCCAGTAACCATATGTACTTCACACCCTGGAAAGGTAAGATCCTGGAGCCCACCAAAACACAAGGGGAAAATTACATCCTGCATCTCATGGCCATGGCAAAATTACATCCTGCATCTCATGGCCATGGCTGCTTGCTCAAAATAGAGAATTTGTTAGGCTTCGGCATGTGGCTGGGGCAGCCCTTCACTCTCCATTGCCCTGCAAAGATAAGGGAAGGGAGTGGATGGCCTCTGCTCATCGCTCCCCCTCCTCCTCAAGGGGTGAAGGCTGCCATGTGTGAGTGAGGAGATCCAGGGCCTCTCTGGCCTCCCCCCCTTCCCCCGGCAGCCGTCACCTGTCCCAGCCTATCCTCCTCTCACGCGCATATATGGGCACGGCAGGACGGCATCTTGTGACGCAGTGCTGCTAAAAACAGCCCCAGCTCCCTCCAGCCCTCGCTTGAACAATGTCCTCCAGCCAGAGCAACCCAGAGAGCCTCTGATCCCAGCACAGCCTTGGACTTATTTCAAGGGAAATTAACCTGGAAACCTCTCCACAAGGCCGTGGTCCCGAGCATATGCCCCTGGAAAAGCTAGGGATGAGCACCTCCCTGAGCTATAAGTCCTTCTCCAAAGAGCAACAAACTATGGACAACCTGGAGAAACAGCTGATCTGCCCCATCTGCTTGGAGATGTTCACCAAGCCCGTAGTCATCCTGCCCTGCCAGCACAACCTCTGTCGGAAATGCGCCAGTGACATCTTCCAGGTAGGTTTCTTCCCACAGAGAGCTCTGCTCCCCAAGCAGCACAGGCTGGAATGAATGGGAAAGCAGGTTTTTTACATGTTTTGGTTGACTGATTTTAACAGTTGGTGATGCGGGAGGGGGAGAGTGATTTAAAGCCAAAGCTGATGTCCCCGGGGACCAGGGATGAGCTAACAGCAGGCGAAAGTGTCACCTGTTCGCTGCGGGGACATGGCCAAGTGTGAGCTGAGGGACTGGCCTCTCACCAGTAGTCACCAGATGCTTTTCCAGGGGTGGTATGTTTGAGCTACCCTCTTATCTGGCATAGTGACAAATGGTTTCCTACCATTTGGTGCTTTTGGAAGAGATTTTCATGATTTTTCATGGCCTTACCCTCCTCTCCTTGTGCTACTTGGCAAGAACAGGCCTCCAACCCCTACCTGCCGACCAGGGGAGGTACAACTGTGGCGTCGGGAGGCCGTTTCCGCTGTCCCTCCTGCAGGCACGAGGTGGTCCTGGACCGACATGGTGTCTATGGGCTGCAGAGGAACCTGCTGGTGGAGAACATCATCGACATCTACAAGCAGGAGTCTACAAGGTAACAAGGGAACGTTGTGTCCTTCAGAGGGGTTTTGACACAAAAGCAGACATGGCTTAGGGGGCTGACCCTTTGGTCTTTCCATTTTGAATGCATGAGGTTGATCTAGTTGTTTTCTCTTTTGGAAGTGTGGAAAAGGATCATGCTGCCATGCCTGCCTGTCTGTTTGCTGTGCAATGAAGTCAGCTCTCACTGAGCACAGAAAACTTATCCAAATAGGTGCTGAGCTTCCCTGAGCTTCCCTTGCAGCAGAACATTGGGCTTATTCACACAAGCAACACTTGCCAGTGCAAGCAAAGTCCTTGAGGTCAGCACAGCTACTCACGTGAATAAGGGAAAAGTAGCTCATATAATTTATTGCAAAAACAGTTCAGACAATTCTTATTTGTCTTTAACCTGTGTGTTCTCATGCTAAAAAAGGAAAGGAATTTCAAATCTCATTAGAAAATCCTGAGGGACAGACAGTGCAAACAAGGAGAAAACTGAAATTCACGCAGAAGGTCGGCTGCATCATAATGTCAAATCAAAACTCAGTAATAAAAAGTCTACATTCCCATCAGCTTGGGATGTGAACTCATGAAATCAAGTCTTATTTAGGAGTCCACAAAAGAAAAGGAATAACCAAAAATAATACGTAGCAGAGCTGCATGGCTATGCGCACGGATCAAGACCTCAGGGCAGAGGAATGGGTTAATCCTAAAAAATAAGGTTACTCCTGAGTGGTAATTTCCTGCATTTGATGTGTAATGAATCCAGCAACAGAAAAATATTTTCTCATCTCTCTTTCCCTCAGATGGGTTGGATGCATGATACCACTGTGGAGAACTTAGTAGGGGGGAAGGTAGGAGGGAGATGATTCTGTCTCTCTGCTCTGCTCTTATGAGACCCCACCTGGAGTAGTGCATCCAGGACTGTGATCCTCAGCACAAGAAAGGCATGGACCTGCTGGAGTGAGTCCAGATGAGGGACCCAAAGACGATCAGAGGGCTAAAGCACCTCTCCTCTGAAGATAGGTTGAGAGAGTTGAAGTTGTACAACCTGGAAAAGAGAAGGCTCTGGGAAGACTTTAGAGCAGCCTTCCAGTACCTAAAGGGGGCAGAGGAGGACAGTCACCGGCAGAGAGAATGTTTTGGAGTCTGATGGTGGCTTTGGCTATTCTCAGCTGTTTGGATCCCTCCAAGAACAGTTGTAGCTGGACATGGGTTGAAGCTTCAAAGCGTTAGAGAGCACGAAGCTGGCTTAAAACTGTTCTTTCGCTGCCCTTTGCGCTCAGTGCCAAGTGAAGGTCATCTACCCCCGTGTGTGTCATTGATACCCAAATATTATTTTAGTCAGGAAAATCTCAGAGGAAATTAATCAGCAAAGCTACGATGATGGACTTGGCTTTTGACCAAATAAACTGGACATGTGTGGCCTCATGTCTTCCTTGGTTTTGCTTTATTTTTCAGCTCACAGTTGTATTTAACTTAAAAAAAAACAAAGAAATACAGCTCCTTTTCCCCATGTAATTCATGAGCAATTGGAACGAAATTCAATTAAACAGAAATGTAAGAATAGATTTAGTAGATTTGTTTAAAATTCCACAGAAATAAAACACGTGATGAATAAAAAGGGAGAATAGAAAAAAAATATATAAACACATATTTTCTTATATATTTGTCCAAATGGTTCATTTACTTAATCCGTTAAGGTGCTCATTTAACCTTCATGTATGTCCTTAGAATGAAAGTTACTGTTAGGATTATGTAGCAGCAGCAATGCATAGCAGCATTATCTAAAGTATTTGGCCCTTTACAGGCCTCAGCTGCTTATCTCCCTCTGCCTAAGATTCCTAGGGCTCCCCTGAGAGTGTGAGTAAGATGGCTTTACCCTGTGCTGTCCCACTGAAACCAAAAAGTCCACGGAAATCAAGTCTTCTCCACTTCCCCCTTTTGTACCTGTCTCTTCCATACTGATGATTGGGGTCTGGCAGAGGTACATAGGAAGAAGGATGAGATGTGATCTTTACCTCCTTGTTTATTCCCAAGACAACCCTTCCTCCTTCATGGGAGCACCCATGATTTTCAGATAAGAACCCCTTCCCCTTGAGTCCTTCTGTGGGTATAATTCACTACAGCTACATGTGCCAGCTGCATCAACTTAGGAGAGTGAGGGGAATTCATTTAGGTAACGAGCCTTTCCTCCTGCTTAGACAAAAATAGCTTACTTCAAAAGTTTTTTGGTGTTTGGAGTTTTTTGTTGGTTTGTTTGGAACTGGAATTTATATTTGAATTAGGGAATTTGTTTTTTTCTAAATAAAAGCTGGGGCAGGCACTGGGCTGTGGGGTTGGGAGGGTCTGCCTGAGCCATCACATGCAGATCTACTGAGTATCACATCATATGGTCCTTTATCCCATTGCTCATCAAATTCCAGCTGATGGCAGCATAGCCTGTCGCCCAATTTAGAATGTATTAGCAACACAAGGAAGAAATCTTCAAGCAGGTGGTGGCTCCTACAAAGCTTTAAAGGATGGCAAAGGACTGAACCCAGTGGAAATTGGGTTGGCTAAAAATTAAACCAATCTTTGAAAGTCTGTAGGCCACTGATCACCTGAACTATCTGAGGAACATCAGGATGCCTGCTGCTACTAGAAAAGGGTAGCAACAGGAGGCTGTGGCTTTTTGTAAAACCTGGCAACCTCTAATGAGCTCGGCTGGCTGTTCCACATCAAAAGGTACTGTGGGCTTTGTTACCAGTTGAATCCTGATCAGGGAGGGTCAAGCACTCTCTGCCTTGCACCTACCAGGGAGAACCCAAGGTACAGTCTGTCCCTTCAGCCCCATAGTGTGCAGCAGGGACCAGGCAGTGTGCTGAGAGTCAACCTGTGTGGGCTCTGTGAAGGCAGTGATGGATGGGCTGTGGGGCTGGGCAGACAGAACTGCCAGAAGCAGCTCTCCCTGACCCCTCCGAGGTCTTAGTTTGAGCTCCCAAGGGAAGATGTGGCTCTCCAAGGCAGACTGTAGAGGTGTCTGGAGATCTCAGACAGGCTGGGCCAGGGAAAGGAGCCCTCTGACCACAGGTCACCAAGAAAGGGAGCTGCAGGAGGAGCCCCACAGGCTGTGCAGTGAAAGAGATGAGGAGTGAGATGACCTGGATCTTCTCCTACTCCCCACGGACACAAAGCCCCAAACTCAGCTGCACCAATTGTTTTCTTGGGCCAGGCATTCATGATACTACTGTAACAGAGTTAGAGGAATCCTTATGTCCACATGAACTTCTATAGTCTTCTCATTTTTCAAGTCCCATTTCTACCCTGGGTATTGGTGGGCTTTTCACTGCTTTTGTTGTGATTGATTTTCAAGGACCACCTCCTCCAAGGTCAAAAATGGTCTATCCCCGTATACAGGAACTCAAGCAATGGTGACAGGGTATCTGCATTGATTAACTGGGAGCTCCTGATAAAAATAGAACTTTGAAAAAGAAGCATAAAAAAGGTGGACAGGTGATTCAGGAAGATTTTGAGACACTGTCCAAGTATGTACAGATGAAGTTAAAAAAACCAAATCTTATTTGGAACTGAATCTGACAAGGGACATGAAGGCTAAAAAGAGCTTAATGAGGTACATCAGCAGCAGAAGGAAGAATGGGAAAAGTGTGAGTTCACTGCTAAATGGAGGAGGGTCTCATGTAACAAAAGCAATGGGAAATGCCAAGATGCTCAATGCCACCTTCGCCTCAAACTTTACTAACAAGTTCAGTCTTCAGGAATCCCAGGACCCTGAGACCAGTGGGAAAGTCTTGAGCAAGGAAGATTTACCTTTGGTGGAGGGGGATCAGGTTAGAGAATATTAAAAAAAAAATTGGAAATTTTTTTGTAGATGCTGATGGGAGGCATCTACAAGTAGTGAGGGAGCTGACTGATGTCATTGCCAGGTCACTCTCAATAATCTTTGAAAGGTTGTGATTATTGGGATAGTTTTCTGGGGTTGGACAGGACTGGAAGAAAACAAATGTTCCTCCAATCTTCAAGGAGTGCAAGTACTAGAATCTGGGGAACTACAGGCTGGTCATCTTCACACTTGTCCCTAGAAAGTATTTCAAGCAAATCCTCCTGGAAACTCTGTTCAAATATGTAAAAGACAAGAAGGTGATTAGAAATGGTTGGTATGGATTTATGAAGAAGAAATCAGCCCAACCAATCTTATAGCCTTTTATGGTGAGATGACTAACTCCATGCATGAGAGGATGTTGTTTATCTAGACTTTAGGCACTGTCTCCTGTGACATCTATATTGGCAAACTGTTGAAATAAGGTCTAGACTGGACAGTGGAGAGTGAACTGGACTGAAAACTGCCTGTACTACCAGACTCAAAGGGTTATGGTGAGCAGTATGAAGTCAGGTGGAGACCAGTCATAAGTGCTGTATGCCCAAGATTGATACCGAGTTTAATAACTAATGACTTTACATAATGTGCCTCATACAGTCATGCAGATTCTCTTCATCCCCTGACCAGCTGCAGACACTAGGTGATGTGATGGTACAGGAAGGGCTACAGCTATCTTAGGATCCTAAGTAAAAACACTATCAAAGTTGGATTCAGGACTACAGCAGGGACCTTTTTGGATTTGAAAAAATCCTGAGGAAAGCACACCTTCTAACTAAACAGCAGTTATGTTCTTAATTAAAGTGTGCTTCTTTATGTGCTCAGCAACTGTGCATTTCCTCACCAAATCAGAGTCACAGAATGACTGAGACTGGAAGGGACCTCTCTCTGGAGGTCATCTGGTCCAAACAACCCCTGCTCAAGCAGGACCACCCAGCGCCGGTTGCCCAGGACCATATCCAAATGGCTTACGAGTATCTCCAAGGATGGAAACTCCACAACCTCCCTGAGAAATCTGTCTCAGTGCTCAGTCACTCTCACAGTAAAAAAGTGTTTCCTGATGTTCAGAAGGAACAGTTTCAGTCTGTGTTTTAGTTTGTGCCTGTTGCCTCTGGTTCTGGCACCGGGCACTATCAGAAAGAGCCTGACTCCATCCTCCTTACACCCTCTGTTCAGGTATTTAGACACTCAAATGTGTTGGTAAGATCAAGGTCATTATTAAGATTCCTCTTAACCTTTTCTTATCCAGGCTGAAAGTTTCAGCTCTCTCAGCCTTTCCTCACAGGAACGCTGCTGTAGACCCCTAATCATCTTCAGGGCCCTTTGCTGGACTCTCTCCAGTATGTCAATATCTCTCATGTACTGGGGAGTCCAGAACTAGACACAGCCAGTACTCCAGGTGTGGCCTTACCAGTCATTACTTACCTGAGAATCCTCCTCTCCATAAAACACACACAACACTCTGCACATTAATGTCCAAACCAAGTTTTAATGGAAAAGAATAAGCCTGTAGCAGTCAAACACAGGCTTTGCATCTCAAAGAGCAGAGTCTAAGAATGAGACCATAAAGCTATCAGAACATTTCAGCAACCTGCCATTTCTTTGGTCACAATCACAGCTGTGGTGAAGCTTTTCTCTTACTAAAGCCATGCTGCAATTTTCCCATCAGCTACTCTTTAATCTTCTCCTCTTTCAGAAGCAATCTCCATTTTAAATTTAGAGATTGTGTTTTGGCCTTTGCTACACCAACATAGACCTAGAGGATCCCCTCTGAAGTCACTGAAGAATGTTGTGCTAAAAATCTCTCCTTTTGCACAGCCTAAAGGAGACTAAATCTGTTTATTTCTAGTCTTCTGACACTGTCTTCAGGGCCCCACTAGTTCAGGGAGTTCTGCCAGGTTTCTTCCAGCTCTCTGCGGCACCTTTGAAGGTTGTCTGCTTCTGGCTGAACTTGCCTGACACCGTCACCTTTTTGCTCTGTGCAATGTGTCTTTCATGCAACTGGCACCACTCCAGTGTCCAATAAAATTCTAGTAGCTTCTGGCTCCGGTCGAGTAAATATTTGCAGGGAGAGACACTATTTCAGGCTTAATTAATCACTTTGAAATTCATTATATTGCCCTCACACATGGGCACTCCCACTGTGCACTATAATGTGAATATATTAGGGGCTGTTTGCAGTCATCTGCAAACAATGTAAAGCATTTTTTATGGAGGAGACCGAATAATATAGGAGTCCTTCAGAAGTGTTCAACTTGTTTTATTCTGGTATATGGTGTTATATTTCAGATTACAGATATTCCTAATGATCCCTTTAAATCCCAGGGCCCTCTTGAATTACAAAAAAAAAAAAAAAGAATGCGTGAGACGTTTTCTTTCTTGCTTTTTTTTAAAATGCATCTAACTGATCACATTCCATTCCCTTCAGAAGAGAAAAATCTGTACTTTATCATTAAAAAATAAATGCCATATCGACTCTACCAAGCTGTATGGAAAAACTCTACTGTAATATAATATAAAATAATGCTTTTTCCATACATTTTTAAGCTTTAATAGAGTGACTGGTTGCCTCCTTGCTACAGACCTCTATAGAATGGCTTTAAAAAATGTTCCCATGTAATTCCACTAAATTCTATAGTTTAGGAAAATATTTTCTATCTAATGATGGAAAGATACATTTCTATGTTTATTGTTCCATTGTTCCATTGTTATATTTATTGTTCCACTTGCTACATCTAAGTCATAGTTCCCCTTCTAAACAGTAGCAGAAGGGGTGTCCTAGTTAGGACAGCTGAGATCAGTTCATCATGGTGGGTGTAACCCAAAACTGTATTCTATAGCCTTCCATGTCATTTCCCAGAAACTAGACTATTGTTGTCAATAGACTATTCGCACCCTCTGCCCATAGAGCCTGACTCCTCAGGCTATAAACTAGGTGTTAAGAGGCCTGTGAGATAGGAGGATGTTTCTGTCCTCACACCCTTTGTGAAACTCCCCGCCCTGAGGGGAGTACCAAGCATTCCTGCCTGAACTGGAGGATATATAATCTTGGAGTTTTGGAACATTTTTCAACCCACTCGTGGGATCCAGAGGACGGCTGCATCTCATCGCTCTCAACCAGACTTAGACCACCACTGGACTGCGATCACCAGTTCTGGCCAGACTGCAGCAGCTCTCCCACCAGCAGGTTCTTCCCCTCTCCCTTTACTTTGGACTCAAACAGGGCCCAAGGAACACCACTTTGTTCATGCCCCAGGGTACTGGGTTATACATTTGGGTTTTTGTGGGTTGAGACCAATTGTTTGTTTGTATTATTGTACTTACTGTATTATTTTAATAAATTGTTATTCTGACTTATAATCTCTCCTTTGAGTTGAGTTCATTCCCCCTGCTGGTTAACTTTTAAACCAGCACAAGGGGATAATGGTTTATGCTGGAAATATTGAACATTGCCACAGTAGAAGTGTCAGCTTTTGGAAGCTTAAACACCCAGACACACTCTCTCTATCAATCTACTGACTCTGTCTTCTGGTGCCACATCATCATACACTCATGTGCTTGACACAGAGGTGCTCAGGGTGTTAAGCCTGAAGCATGACTCAGAAAAGCACCACCCTGCCCACGTGCACCAAACCAGAGGTCTCACTTGCATGGGAACATCAGCCAAGTGGCTCATTTGAAGGAACCTGCAACTAAATTAGTTCCCAAAATAGCAGGTTGTGTAGACTTGTGTGTATACAGCTAAATCGTTTTGGGGAAGGGAAGATCAGGACGGAGCTATGTGGTGACAGTTCCTGGCTTAGCATTCGTGTGTAAGCCAAGCTCTTTGTGATGGGTACAATTGACTATCCTACTATTAAATCGTTTGACACTGTATAAGCTAAACATGGGCCACAAAATTAATTTGTGTGACACCTTTTTTTGGTTGCTGGCCTATATTAAAGGCTTAAGGACCTAGTCCTGTCTGGTATTGATAATCCTGACCAATGTCTCAAAGTTCATCAGCAGAGATACAGAGTTGAGGGCCTAAAGGTTCATCAGTATCTACAACTCTTGCTTCAAACAAGACCCTTCGTAAGAGCTTTGCTGCATTAAGGCCAAGTGCCCAATATTTTGCATGATGAACCAGAAAGAAATTAGGTATGTTTCATATTTCAGACAGTTGTTAGATAACATGCCAATTAAAATACATGAGTAGTCTGAAATCAGGCTTAGTGAGGTTGTTTAAATTTTTAAATATGAGCAAGAGTTTTGTCACACTCCGAGTCTCATTCCTCATTCATATGGGAATCCCCATATGAAGTCATATTGCTATATTGTCATCACTGGGTCAGGACTTAAGCTGTACCACTGTCTATTTAGTCGTACCACAGAGCAGGTTTAAGTCTATGCTGTGTATTCAAGTCAACTTTGGATGCTGCTATTCAAATGTACTGTATTTCATGCTAATACCATAAGTGTTGTCATCAGAAACCCATGAGCACAAAGTTTGTTTTAAACTTTTTTTTCTTTTGCAGACCTGAAAGGAAATGTGACCAGCCAATGTGTGAAGAGCATGAAGATGAGAGAATTAATATCTATTGTTTGAACTGTGAAATGCCCACCTGCTCCTTGTGCAAAGTCTTTGGTGCCCACAAAGACTGTCAAGTTGCTCCTCTCACAAATGTTTACCAGCAGCAGAAGGTAAATATCTTCGAGTATCTCATAGTCCTCCCAGCAACCATCAACAGGAGATTATTCCCATGGGCTTCCTGCGAATTTACAAAAGGGTTTGGGGATGCCTTAGCCACTCCTGTATGTGAGTGAAAGGCTCTTGTAAATCTGCAGGAACTGTTTGGAAACACAGAAAAATAAATTTAGGAGAGATCACACAGAAAGGTATTACATTGTCGCAATTTTTTTATTATAGTGACTAAACATTTTAGAAAGCAATTTGATGTGAAGCTGAGGATCTCTCTTTTGATGTTCCTAACACTTTTTTTTCAGTGCTTTTAGATCAGACAAGTGAGTGGTATGTCCAACACATGAACTGGAAAGAGAACAGACCATTTCAAATCAAGTAGTTATCTATCAGGCACTTTTACATTTAAGCATTCCATTTTTAAGAAAAGTTAAGTGAAAAACCTCTTCCTGCAAGTGAATGCAGGAATATTCAATAGTTGGCAGCACAGGATGTACCTAACATCCTCTGCCCTTGCTGTCACCAGTAAAAGACTTGTTTATTTTTAATACAGTATTAATTTAAAACCTGACTCACTGGGTTATCCTCCTGAGATAAACAGCTCATTTTTCTGGAGGGCCCCAGTGGGGCAAGCAATCAGACAGGCCAAGTTTGCAATCCCAGCCTCCAACTTTGTCACACAGATGTGTGTGTGTAGAAACTACAAATGAGAAATCACTTCAGGAAAGTAGTTACAAACATCCTTTTCAATCAAAATAGGTGGGAGAAGGAGGAGAAGTTTCTTGGACTGAATCCATGCCCCCAGTCACTCCTTTTGCCTGGAGATTTGCAAGCTGTAGTTTTGATACCAGAGTGCCTGTGAGAAGAGGCTGTCATGCCCAAGACGGGAGGGGTAACCTGGAGGCTGCAGGATGTGTGCTTCAAAGGATCCTTTACAAAGCTGTGGAGGCCATGTACACAGTTGTCTCTTACTACAGTGGTGTGCTAAGGGCCCTTTGTCCTCTCCAGCACTTTCCCCAAGTTCCCTAGGGACTAGCATCTCTCTCTCTCCTAAGGATACCTCACAGTCTTCTTCATACCCACACTCATGTCATTTCCTTCCTCCACTCATTTCCCTTGCACCAGTGGCTCAGCCTCCACCTTCTTCTCCTCCTTTTCTCCTTCCCCTCTCACCACAGCCCTAACTCCACTGCTCACATGCCAACGACTCAGTAACAGCCTGGTCCCTCCAGGTCCATGGACTAGCTCTTCTCGTCTCCAAGGCCAAGTGCTACAATCCTCATGGAAATACCATTGTGGTGTGACTAGACCCAGACACTGAAAAAAACAACCCCTTAAGAGACAAAGCCTTTTCTCTCTACAAACCTAATAAAATATTTTGGGTCTGTTGAAACAAGGCTTCAGACAAAAGTATCTAGAAGATTTTCTTAAAACAAAGTGCTTCCTTCTCTCCAGTTTCTTCTGAAATAAAAGTTCCAAAACCCACAGTTTCTTCTCAATTAAAAGTTTAAAAATGTTAATTTTTTCATAGTGTGTTGGGAGAGGAAACAAATGTCAAAGTACTAGCAGGTATCTCATGAGCACATAAAGCTCCAATTTTCCTCAGTTTTGGTGGAAAGACAAGCTAATACCCTGGTATGGCTTATTTGTCTCCTGCTCCCCAATGTTACATGTGCCACCGTTAAGTGGGACAGTATCTAACACCCTCCTGCTTGCTCTCCCCTTACTGCCTAGTCTGAGCTGAGTGATGGCATTGCAGTCCTGGTGGGGAGCAATGACAGAGTGCAAGGAATAGTCACACAGCTGGAGGAGACCTGCAAGACAGTTGAGGTAGGTACCACCTCTTTAAATGCAGCTATTTCAGTGTGAAGTCCGACCTTTTAAACTTCTGGTAATAACCATGCTTTAACAGACCTCACTTTACCCAAATACATTCCCACATTGTGTCACTAAACCATTACTTGTGGCTTTGTACATTATCAAGATGTACTACCTCAACCAACATCCTGCTCAGCGCCTCTGACATTGGCCATTGGTGGAGGATAAAGAGTAAGGCTGGATCATATCAGCACGTCTTGCTCAACATTCTTAGTGGAATAGGATATCACTGAAGTTAAAAGCAGATCCAGTAAAATGCCATCAACTCCCAGCTCATTTAACAGTTCTAGAGCCATAAATGACCAGCATTAGACTGAAGCCTGACTGGTCCTGTGAACAAAGCCTTATTCTATGCCAGAGAGTAGGCACAGCATGGCTCACAGGTATGTCTGAGCTCTGTATTGCTTTGCCTTCTGCACAGAAGTAGTGTTTTAATATACTTACATTGTCCTTTAAGGAGTCTTGTTTTAGTGCTTATGGGAGGGAACAGTTTGGATTCTTACTGGATTTTCTGATAGAGTCCTCATTCTGAAAGAGCTAGAATTAGTTTTGTGTCATTCAAGAGCAGAAGTGGCTTTCATTTCCTCCGAGAGGAGTATCAACTTTAACCAGTTTGAGCATCACAGAGCAATAGGCTGAAAGGAGCTCGTATGAATTGATTTTGTGGTCAGTTTGATGAAGCATCTAGTGAAGGAACCACATCCCTCTCAGCCCAATTAGAATTATATTGACCCCTCAGAGCTGGAGCAGAAAAGGGAAATGGTAGAGAAAAAGAAGTTAATCCAAAATGTATAGATTCTAATTGGTAAGAAAAATTGATTACACAACCTATGTACACAATCACCCAAGGCTCCTGTTTCCTCCGAGTAAGGAAGAACAAAAATTGTCCAAGTCTGGTTTAAAGAACATAAAACTGTTAGCCCAAGTAAATCATAGAGCACGTTAGTGGCAGTCAAAACTTTGTAATCAGGAAGGATTCACATTGCAAGGATGAAACTGGCTGCTATCAGGACTTTGCAGACAGAAACAAGCTTTTCAAGTAGGTTAACTGCAGAAATTTGAATGATACAAAAGTAAAAGCTTGCACTCATTTAAGCTGAACTAGCTGAACCAGAAACGAAGCTTCAAACATCTAGTATGAAGTATGGAGAAAATATTGTGCTAAAAATACCTTGAGAAACACAGCAGTGTCTGGAACTAGCTTCCTCAGAGTCATCTACTAGTTTAAAGTCTAACCTTTAAAGGGAAACCCCAAAGAAAATGCAGCCATTTTACCTTCAGATGTTTTAGCAGGTTTTTCACCTTCAAAGCCAAAGATTGCACAAAATAGGTCTCAGAGTTTACCTTGGCACTTCCATGTTATATTTCAAGCAAATCACATTTCCTGCCATACAAGAGCTTTGTCTGAATTGACATCAGTTTGTCCTTGAAGATAAAAAGCTACAGCTGGAACTGAGAAATGTTCACACACGGAAATAATGCTTATAATCCAGGATTGTCTCTTCTCTCTGCTTAACACTTGGCAGAGAGCAATAAATATCTACTTTAGCAGAAAATACACGATCATTTTCTTTTTAGATGGAGTAAGTAATAGCCTATAGTTCTATATTTAGCTATTGCTCTTATCCAAACCTAAAAAAACCAGAAAAACAAGAAAACCAAAAAGTTGATCAATACTTGTATAGCTTTTAACTGATTGAAAGGTAGACCAAATCCATATATTATGCTGAAAATTGAGAAAGGAATATAAAATGCTAAAAGCTGGAAAACTGTAATAAATAATTAAGTACTGTTTAGCCCTGTAAATGATATGAGTAAAATAAAGAAGGAAAAATTACAGTGTTTCTTTCAAATGCTAATAGCATAGGCCAGTCAGCAGAGATCCTTTGGAACAAGCAGTGAGACTCATGCTCAGTAGCAAGGACTCCTTTCTTTTTGCTGTATCTGTGCTTTAAAAAAAAACATAAAGGCTGGGAACTTTTTAGAATGTAAAGTCATGTATTTGTTAACCTTCTTCATTACACAGAATCTGATTAGGGTAATTCCGTCATGCAGAGACTTTGTATGGGAACATTTTATGCAGAAAGATAATATTTCAGAAATATTTCAGCATTTGCAGTTAGGAATCTGCTTTGCACTCTCACTCTGGAGATTCACAACTCTGTAATATCTGCTGGCAGTAAATATTATATATTAGAGCTTAGAGATAGGGAAGGATCTCTCAGAGCACCCTGCTATCACTTGCTTGCTCTTCTTCCTCTAACATTTGTCCTGTGTCAAATGACAAAGATAGCACACACCTGTCTTGAAATCAAGGTTGTTTTACAAGTGATCTGAATGACATTTCACAAGGAGAAAGCTAGGAGAGAGTGAAAGAAGAGAATTATTTGAGGTCAAAACAATAGAATGACACCTAGGAACAATGACTCACTTGGCTTGAAAACTTCCTTAACCCCACCCTATAATTACATTAATCAGGAATTTCTGGAAAGTGGTAAGAACCTCCAGAAGGGCAGGAAAAGCCTGCACCCCCTGCAAGGAATTTTAAATTGGGACTGCCTGTTTAGCCTAGCCTTTCTCATTGGGAAGCAGGGGTGGATATTTGGTTCAATGCAACAAGATGTTTATTCACTCCCTAAGCCCCTAAACCTAGACAGTGATTTTTGGCCAAATGTACATCCTCAGAAGTCTTTCTTCTTTGAACAATACCGAGCAGATTGTCACCACTCATAGGAATGAGCTCTGACTGAAAGGCAAGAACAAAGTGGGATTCTATCTGGCTAAGTGCTATGAATAATCAGTATTATCACTTCCAAAAGTACTGTGAGACTGTTAATAATCCTGTGCTGCCAGGATCTCAGCATTATGCCCCAAGGGACAAAGATGAGGAATTGATTCAGCCTCAGTTCCTAGAAAAGAGATTTAAATAATCACCACCATTCACAACCAGGTATAACCACAATAAGGGTATGCCCTGGGGCACAGAGGTTTCTCAAGCACTTGGGTTTGGTAGACTTCAGACGTTATACATAACCTGTCTTCCATTTCCTCCCTATAAATCCTCCCTTACAAGTGCAGTTTGTGCTCTTTAGAGAGTGCTCAATGCAGCAGTCATCAAACCCATCCTCCTTACTGGTGAAATATGCTGTTGTCTGGTTGGAAGGACAATAAAAATGTCTCAAAAAAAAGATGTGAAAATCGGTGCCTGAACTTAGGGTTGGAACCTGATTCCTCTTTCTTTCCTTTGTGTTTCTGTCACACACCATTTTCTTCACAGAACTTCTACTTCTTTCAGTGCACAGTAAATGGAATATAACGGACTCCTATTGTCCAAATAGAGTCTTAGAGAGCATATGTGAGAATCAAGCCCAGCCACGGTTGTTCCAGGCACTCAGAAGAAAAATAAAATTCTCCAGAGCTGATTTGAGATGACCACTCCTTTTAAAACCATTCTGTTCACGCAAAGGAACCCACTTCTAATACGGTGGGGGCTTTTACTTTTTCTGCAGACTTTGATGTATCACTGCAGACATCACAAATACCTTTTACACTTTTTAGCAGACTGACAAGTTATACAATAACCTGTTTGGGGGCTTTCAGTGGCTTGAAATTCATAGTTTGAGAACAGTTTTTGAACTTTTGTTCCAATAGCTTGGACTTTGAAAATTATAAAAGTCTCTGGGGTCATTCAGAATCCTTTGCGCTGTTCAGAAAGAGGAATTTCTTTGATGAAAATGCTTCCAAGTAACTATAAAAATAGAAACTCTTTTAAGAACATAACATGTTTAACATAAACCAAATGATTCACAGGAATGCTGCAGACGACAAAAAGAACAGTTGTGCGAAAAATTTGATTATCTCTACTCTGTATTGGAAGAAAGGAAAAATGAGATGACACAAATAATCACTAGAACCCAAGAGGAGAAACTGGAACACGTCCGCTCCCTGATGAAGAAGTATGCGGATCATTTGGAAGCTGTGTCAAAACTGGTTGAATCAGGAATCCAGTTCATGGAAGAACCAGAAATGGCCGTGTTTTTGCAGGTATAAAGTCTATAAATAGAGATACAACAAGAATGATAGGTTTATTGATACACTATTTAAGCATTTCTCAATTTTAGACCCATTCAGAGTTTGGTTATCTTTAAGTGAACAGTTATATGAACTCATTTTGTAAACATTTGAATCAGCTCAGACAAACATCTAGTCTTCTTGTGAAAAGTATCCAAATCTAGAACATGAGTATTTGCTATTTGCACCAAAATATACTGTCCCGCGAATGAATTTCTGATCCCAGAGAAGAAACAGGAATTTAAACATTTTCCAACAAATCTTTATTTTTCCATTAATATCATGGTGTTCATTTGCACATGAATTTCTGTGAATTATAGGTTTCATTTGCATATTGACAAAGTGATTAATGTTTCAAGAACTAAATATTTATGGTTTAAGTTACATTTTTATACCTTCGTTTAACTTTTTTCTTCTGTTTTCTTACTATAAACTTAGGAGAGATGAGTAGGAAACCGCTAGCAACCTGTCCACTAAATTCATTGGTGTAGAATTTCTGTCTTGCAAGTTTACAATTCCTCTATATTAGAAGCTGGAAGGGTGTCTTCTACAAAACAAAACAAAAACTCCAAACTAACAAAAAGAAACCAAACCCCAAAACAAACCAACACAAACTCCGCTTCTTTTTGTCAAAGAATTGCCTTTGAAGAGTACAATAATCTCTCAAGACAAACAGAATTTTGTCCCTCCAGAAGTATGTCCTTATGGATAGTCAAAGATATAGTTACTATGACTAAAGACGGTAATGGAACAATTGCTTTTCACCACAAGCACACCAAAAAAAGAGGAAAAGTATTTCCATTTTGTTTCTTTTTAACAATTGTACGTATTTCCCATGATATTCAGATTTTAATTAAAAAGTCTTCAACTAACTAAAAGGTTTACTCAGCTGTATACTAACTACCATCCAAATTTGATCTCATTCATAGACGTCGTGGCTGTCATTAATGAGATCCATATTAGTGCATTTAGAAGTAGCCAGTGTAAGAATTAGATCTCAATGCATAAAGTCTCTGAAAAAATGGAACCATTTAAGAAGTCACTTATTTCCTTTTTGTTTTCACAGAATGCCAAAACATTGCTACAAAAGTAAGTATTTAAACTTTAGACTCTTATTCTTTATAATCAATTACAAATCATAAATTTATCTGCAAATCCAAATGGCAATAACCAATTTCTCTGTTTTAGAATTACTGAAGCTTCTAAAGGATTTCAAATGGAAAAAATAGAGGATGGGTATGAAATTATGAATCAATTCACAGTGAACCTCAGTAGAGAAGAAAAGATAATACGAGAAATTGATTTTGACAGAGGTATGTCACTTATTTCACCAAAATTGCTTTCTTAATTTGCAGCTGTGTGTGATTACACAATGATACAGAGTAGGAAACCTTGAATTGGATATTTCTCTCCATCCTGAAATGTAACCAGAGCATTTTGTATCAATTGTAATCAGGAGCAAAAATCCATCACGGTTAAAAAAAAACCAAAACATAACCTGTTGGCACCATTAATGTTATCTTGGCACAAAGGCAATGGTATGACCAAGTTTGACATCCCCTGGTTTTAGGGATGTTGGTATCCCAAACCTCCAGTCATGTGTTGCAAAGCACTGGCCTGGTAAATGTTTATGATGACAGGTTCAGTGGTGTTTAATACCTAGAATTGGAAGAGGGGCTTTTTTCCTGGCAGATCGTGCCACATCCTGGGTATCCTCTCCCCAGAAAGTGCAGGGCCATGCTGCACACCCCTCATGAGGATAACTGCATTGGCAGGAGTTTCTGTACTCCTTCACATGGAAAGGGGCAGCTTTAGGTTTTAACCAACAGGTGTGTTCAGTTTCTTCCCTTCCACAAAGCACCTGCTGGCAGCCTTATGGCAGTGCCCAGTCCAGGCTGGTGGAAGCAGGTTCCTCACCAATACCTTCTCTGCCAGGCAGCAGATTATCAGTGGCTTTGCAATGCAATTGCAAGTGGCTTTTTAATTACACAGAAACTGTAGCCATCTTCACATGGTGCTCAACCCTGTCTTTTTACACATGTCCTATCAGAGGAGGAGAGAGAAGAAGAGGAGGGCACAGAGGATGGTGAAGGTTTGGATGAAGTCCACACAGAGTCATCTGGAGAGGAGGGAGAGGAGGAAGAGGTGGAGGAGGAAGAGGCTGAGAGAGCATCACAGCCACCTCAGCAAGACCCTAAACTGCAGAGTGCAGCAGGAGAGCCCCTGGCTGAACCCACTCCAGTGTCACTACCTGCTGCCCCAGCTGGTCAGGTGAGTGTCTTTCCTTCCCTGCCAGCTATGCTGAGTGTGCATGGCAGAGCAAGAAAATGCTCCCCTATGGCCTGTAGGCACTATAGGTCAGGAGCAGGCTAAGGGAATCAATGCACTGGAGAGCAAAATTGTTTATTGCCCTTGTACACATATATGCAGCTTTACCCTGTCCTCTCGACCTGCATATATATATATCACTTGGTAGGCAAAAAATTAGCTGCTAGATAAATTAAGATATGTATGGGATACATAAGTTATAAATAAAAGTGATTCTATTTGGGAGTTAATTGTGTTACAATGGACATTCTGCTGTGGTTTAACTCAGACTAACTGTTGTAAATGGGACAGTTGTTAAAATATTTATACTAAGAGAAGTTGGCATTCCCCCTGGATTTAGTGAGCTTTCCACCATCAATTTTTAGATGGTGGAAATCTAAATCTCTAATCTGTTTTCTGTGAACGATGTTTGCTGCCTTCTGCTCTGGACATCTTAGGTATATGTCTAGGTGGATGCAGGAATATCATACACCAAAGAGGAGAGGTAACTGCCTTTTACAATCTAGCAGCAAACAGGCTCAGGGTGTGAATATTTTAGGCCAGTACTTTTTCTTAGGGAATGTGATTAGAATAAGAGCATAATTGCCACATATTCTAAAATACCTACATTATAAATATACTTAATGTGCTACTTTAGCTTGCCTTGCATACAATTAATTGGCAAATTCTCCTCTTATGCAATTCACCCAGTGAAGTTGCTGAGTGATAAAGGCTGCTGTGAAGATATTTGAGGAGGCCAATATGAAATCAAGAAAACACATAAAGGATCTTTGATTGTAGCAAGCCTACCACATAAAATATGGGAAAACAAATACTATAGACTCATTCTTGCTTTGATCTAAAAACATGTGTGTGTTTTCACCAGTTGTGTGAAGATGCTCTTAAATGAGGTTTTATTGATTTAACCAAATTTTGTCTTTTCAGGATTTGCACTGGCTTAACCAAACTTATGTTCCTAAACTGATGTAGGGTTTTAGGCAAACAAGAACAAGACATAAGAAATTCTGCCCAATAACATGAATTATCTCACTTCTAAGTGCTAAAGGTTAAAATGAGAAAGGTACAGCATGCTGCTCTAGCAATTGTAAAGTGCCATTAGGAGATGGTCAGATGTGGAATCAGACATGGCATGTAGGTGTTATGGTGTGAGAGATATCTGTATTTCAGCTTTTGCCTTCTGGTGTAAGAAAAGCAGAAATGCTGTGGGGACAGCAGGTAGCACGTGTGGGAACCCCAAGAACTTGATGCATGTAGAGAGGTGCAGTTCAGATGGCTGTTCCTCTTCCTGGCAGAGCAACTGTGCTCGGCTTATAGCATTGATGGCAAGGCTGGTGGGCAAGTGTTTCTCTCCAGTGTCTTTGCATTCACCTTGTTCTGACTTCTCCTATAATACTCATTGGTAAAGGTGTTGTTCTTAACATAAAACCCAACAAGCCATTTGAAAGTACCTACACCAGCCACGAATGGCTGGTATGGGTTTATGAGGTTCTTATGCAGAATTTCCTGTGTTTTTAGAGTTGAATTGGGCATTTATCTTAATTAAAGAACCTCTTTTTCACTCTATTCTCAGTCAGCCCTCCCCTCCCTGCTAGTTCTACCCTCCTGTTCTATTTTTCTAATTTATTTTCTTTCCCTTGTCTGTGTTATTCAAGTGATAGTTGCTTTTGCTTTGCATTTCGATTGCAATTCTTTCAGACCATATACTAGGACAAATCTATGCCTTGCAGTGATATGTAACAAACACAACACACAGAACAATTTGACTGCAGCAGGAAAGGTAACGTGGTGCACTCTGCTTGTTCTTCTCTTTATCTGTCCTGATTAAGGATGTGGTTGTGACACCAGGTGGTTCTCAGCAGACCCCAGAATCTGACACTCAAATGCCAGCCACAGCAGAAACCACGGATCCCTTGTTTTACCCTAGCTGGTATAAGTCTCAGTCACGGCAACCAAGCAGTCCAAGCTCAACCCCAGTGAGTGGGCTGGGGAAAGTAGGGAGTCCTGTTTCTCTGGAAACAAGTGCAAAGAAGTCAGAAGCCCCAACAGCAGCAACAGAAGAGGAGAGTGCACCAGGGAATAGTAAGGAAAGTAATGCCACTGCAGCAACATCCAAGGTCAGTGCTTCCAATGTCACCCCAGAGGGCTGTGACACGCAGCAAGGCGGGAACAGCAATTGTTAAGGAAAATGTGGCTTCATTTTCCTCCGCATGCTAAAGAATGAGAATAATTTAAAAAACACGTGAACAGTGTAAACTGTCATTCCAGCAAGTCTGCTGGATTTGTAGATGGTTTCAATATGCGACAGGCTGACTCCTGAGCTTCAGAGCAGCATGTTGATGGTTGCTTGTGCTTAACTGCCGGTGCACCTCGCTGGTGAGAGCTGTTATCCAAGCTGCTCACACACAGTGACTCAGGAGCTGTTGGAGAGGCTGACAAAGCCTCTGTGCATCAGATATTTGCATGTGTTGGTAGCCAAGAAGTCCTGTGCATGAGATTACTCTCGTCACCTGTTGAAAGCCCGTGCACATGCCATCCTACAGTGGCTGGTTGAGCAGCTATGGCCTGGCTTTGCCTTCCACAGCTCCGTGGCTGCACCTGAAGTGCACAGCTTCCCCTTGTAAACACGAAGCTATGCAGACACTCAGAACCTCCTTGTGTGTTTGATTGCCTCTCAATAAGCAGTGTGATTTCCTGGGTTCAGATGTGTGTCTCCAAAGATTTTTGAGACCTGAATAAGGGAGATCATGAAGATAATACATCCCAGTTCAATGTTAGACTGCCAGAAGCAAGAGACTGATGTGTGGAGTACAGCAGGAGGTTTTCCTTAATTTTACAATGTTAGTGTTGGTATGACCTGAATTTGAATATTCCTCCTTCTGCACCTGTATACAAATTCCACATGGGCCAAAGATACAGGCAACAGAGCTGAGGGAGCTGTGCAAGAATTTGCAGATTTGCACAGTACACCAGCTCCTGCTCCAGTGCCTGGTTACCAGCCCATGAGCAGCACTCTCTAAATCAAACCATCCCCATTTACAGACTCATGCTGCACATTTTAACAAAGCAGTTACCTAGTGCAACAAGAGATTATGTATGTGTGTGAGAAAGCACAAGTGAGTAGTATTTCATGCTGTTTCCTTTAAAGTTGGAGTTGACTATATAGCAAACATAAGCAGGCCTACCATATTAAACAATCATGTGCAAGGCAAAAAGTTAGGAGAAGGAGTTCACAGAGATCTGATAAAAGAGGCTGGATACCTCTAATTTGCTTGCTATCACTGGACATCATCTAGCTAGAGGTTTCAGTCAGTGACACTTGAATTTAGAGGCTGAAGGATTCTCACTGACTTCACTCACTTTCTTAACAAAAGCACCATTTGGCCACCAAATTTCAGTAGCTATTTTTCAAGTCAGGGCTTGATTTGAGAATATTTGAGTGGAATTTGTACGGAAAAGAAACCACTTTAAAATTCTCAAATCTTCTATGACCTTATCTTCTTAAGTATATTCCAAATGAACTAGCAAAAGCAGGTAAATCCACAGTGAAATTTATTGCTGCTGTTCCTTCCTATCAGTTCCACTGATGACCAGGCAGCCAATCCTCACCATGGGCAGGTAAAATCTGTACTAGATTAATTTCCTGGAAGTTTGCTTGACTGTGATCTGCTTCCCTCAGTCCTAACTTACATCAAGCAAAGGAACAACACTTGCATGTGGTGTGGGCAGCTGTCTGGAAAACAGCAGTAGTCTGGTACCTGGTTCTCTTCATTGTTGTAAACCAAGAGTGAAAACAGGCACACGGGAAAGATGTCAGTTCCCATTGGCATGTGAGTTTGGGAGTGCTGCGTTTTGATATCTTCCCAGACCACACGTGATCCTGACATTTTGGGAGGAGGAGGATGTTGAGAAGAGTAGTGCATGGTTCTGGTGATGTGAGGAGGAAGGACACAGGGGAAAGAGCTGAGAATGGGGTTACCCCTGGGCTGGAGACAGAAGGAGGGATAGGAAAGCTCAGGAAGCAGAAAGGTGCAAAGTGTGCTCTAGAATAGAGTGACCAAGTGATGGTGATGCCATGAAATGATGCTGTGGTCAGATTTATGGATCTGAGCTGAGAAAGTGTCTGTGTCATGAAGAAAATGGTTGCTGTTTTGTAGCAGTGATAATTTTTAAGTACTTGAACTTCATATTTTCCCTGCATGTGATTTTACACAACCCACTTGAAATGCTGTATTCCTTTATTTTGCTTAAACCCCCAGATGATGTTCTCCACTGTTTTTACTCCTTTTAGGAGTAAAATCAGGTATATAATGGAAAAGTGCTGTGGAAACAGAGCTTTTTCACTGAACGTAGTGATAATGACTAGTTTGTGTCATGACAACACTGGTGAAGCACTCTTCTTATTTTCTCACAGGAGTTAGCATTCTGCATAACACTTTTGGCATTTCTTATCATACTACATCATCTTTGGAATCTGATTCAATACATTTGTACTTTCATGGGTAGGAAATATTTCATTTTACCATTAACTAACAGTTCAAATAGTGTATCTGATGATGTTTTACATGGCTTTAAAGGATTTTTCCCTTTCTTACCATCCAAAAAACATCATGCTAGTTCACAATACAAACTGCCTAAAACATTTCTTCCTCGCTCCTTTAAAATGCCACCCTTCAGCTTACTCCTGCATGGTTAAACACTGCATCTCCCTGATTCAAAATAAGAAAAGAGACATTTACACCCTCAGATATATGGGCTTATATTTCAGTTGCTGTTCAGGTGACCAGCAGGATGGAGAAACTGTTGGTTGACAGATGTGAAGAGCACCAACCTTGTTCGGTCCAATACGGGAGAAAGAGCTAAAGATTAATGGTTGTCATCAGAGAGGTAAAGGTCAGGAAAAACAAATCCACTGAATAATCCTGCTACCAGGATTCCCACTGCAAGTAAATCACCGATGCTACGTCAGAGGGTGGCTCAAGCCCTGGTCTCCAGACATTTCCATGGAGAGAGTGGAGAGTGTCCCCTCACACCCCATCTCACACAGCACACCCCACATCCTCTTCAGGTCCCTTTTTCAGCAAAGGCTTTCAAAGCTCTCTCTACATGGAGTACCAATCACAGCCCTGAAATGGAGGCCCATGTATTTGCAAGGATCCCAACCCATTTAGACAAAGGCTTTTTTTTTCCTTAGGTTACATTACACAAAGAGCTGAAATAACTGCAAGATCAAGGACTAAGAATTTCACTACCAAGTGAAGTTGTCCCAAAGGCAAATTTGAATTACATTTAAATGTAATTTAAACCTTAATTATTCCATAACATTGCTTCTGGAGTAGCCTCTTTTTCTGGTAGATGCTGTCCGTCCAAATTCACATCCCTCTTAGGTAAGGCATATGAATGCATTCGATTTCCAAAGTGATATGAATGATGTGCAGAGAATTCTGTGTTACCTTTGGGGCATTTAATCTTATTTACTGGAGGCCAAAGACCTCTGACAGAAACAAGAGTAGTTACCTGTGAGTATTTGCTCTAATGACAGACAGATTCAATTATTATTTATTCTTCAAAACAAAAATGCTTGGTGTTCCCTGCTTACTTTCTGCACTGTGTTCTAAGCACTGAACATGATATGGTTTATCTATGAAAATTGATTATTATTCAGCTTTTATGTGCAGAATTTCCAGCACTATGACTGAAAAATATATCTCTCCGTAAAAAAAAAAAGGGGGGGAGAGTGGAGAAACTATCACCTACACTTTAGTTGCATAAGTTATGCAAAAAGATGCACTGTCTGGCAGTAATTTGAATTTGAAAAGCATCAGACACTGTGAATCTCAATTAAATTTATGGATCATAGTTTAATTTTCATTTATTTGTGTTTGGTTTTGAAAATTTGTTGTAATATTACAAGAGAACATAGAGCTTGTTTGTACTCCTGGGAAATCAGGCATGCGAATAGCATCATGCTCTTTCTTCCCCCTCTTTCTTTTTTTAATTCAAAATACCTTTTGAAATTAAAAATAGATAAATGCGGAAAGCTCTCACTTCTACCATTGAGACCTCTTCCTATGTGGTCTCCAGTGGCATCTTTATGATTTATATAACAATGAAATAGAAAGGAGGTGAAGAAAAAAGGCATTTTGGTCTCAGATTCTATTTGCATAAAAATTATTTTCTTGTCCATGTATAGTGAAGTGGCTGTTTAGACAGTTTATGTGTCTTTATCTTTCATGTGAGAGATCAGGTCACAGCCCTTGTTCCTTTGTGTAATAGGCCCCTGAAAGTAAAACAACAAAATTACTTTGAATAGCTGTAATAATAATTTATAGTTATAATATAAATCTGTGTGATTGTCATCATAAGACCAGCATATAATTTATTTTCAACCTATTTTAGTAGAATACACGGGAGGGATTTCCTTTTTTTTCAGCAGCAAAGAGAGATCAGCTCCCCTATTAAATTCCCAACATTCACTTTATTTATCAGTTGTTTCTCTAAGAAATTGTATTGATGCATCTATAAATTCCCCCCAGGGTACAGGAGGTTATATCAGCAGGGATAAGGCAACAGGAGTTGCAGCTCACAGGTGTACAGGTTGTTTGGTCTAAGAAGGGACAGAAGGAGATGATTCAGCATAAACAAAATAGATAGCTCCGCACTAGAGAGCCACATCCTGCTTCAGGGAGTGCCTAAGTCAGAAGTGTAGTCACCACGGGCTGCTCCTGCCTCTGACAGAGAGTGAGAGGCATCTCCAGTAAGGAAGAGTTCACCAACTGCTGCTGGCTCACACTTGGCACCTCTTCAATCTGCCTGCTGAGTGTGAGGTGACATTGTTCCTAACCAGGTGCCTCTGCTCAGTGTCTGAAGTTGGGGGGGGTCTGAGCCCCTGCAAGTGACAACCAGGAGCAAATGATTAAAACACAGGGAGCAGGAATAGTGTCAATGAACTGCCTTGCCACTACGGGGTGTAATGTATTAGTGGAGGGTGATATAGACATTATGAAGCAGCCCTTTCCGATGCACGAGAAACGGATCTTGGAGTCCTGCAGTTTTTCCTAATCATAATTTGTTGGCAACATCTCTCATGTAGTAATGCCATATAAATTTGTAAATTTGTGAGAGCTTATGAAAGATTTGTGTTCACCTGGGTCTGTGGTCACCCAGTTAATTCCACCTAAGATGAAGTACTGGATGCTGTATTCTGTTGCTCAAACTCCCCATAAGAAAAGTGTCTGCGTGTGACTCCAAAGGACTCCAGAGCATACATTTAGTTTGAAAGGAAATACAAGTTAATCATCCACAAACAGTAGTCAGACCTAATTTCCCTTTGCAGCCAGTAAGTACAGTGCTTTAATTCCATGAGGATATAAAATATAATCAGGACTGAACTGTTTGGGAGGAGAAATACTAATGTAGTGGCCTGTGTTAATCTTGTTTCATTAGTTTTAAAATTTCCTATTACTTGCTTGCAACCTTATGCCATCTGCCAGAATTACCATAAGGACAGTCCACTCAGTACTCATGTACTGTAGTTCTCTTTGTCCCGCTGCTGAATACTTCAATTTCAGCTGGTGATCCTTCAATTTTTTTTCCATGAGACAGCTTTAAATCACATGTCAGAGAGGTCAGTATTTAGCTAAGTTTTAGCCGATTGGTTGTCACGTCAGTATGCAGACAATGCAGACAAGATGATTTAAAACCAAAATAAGGCCAAGAGGTCACACTGTGCTCTTTGCCTATGTACCACTGCTTTTCCATCACAATATAAAAGATATGGTCCCACATTTTAGCACAGCGATGCACTGGAATGGTTGCACAAGCATGGCAGCAGTACACAATCTCCTCCATGAGAGGAGATTTCTTGCTCAAAAGAAGGCAGTCTTGCAAGGCTGGATCTTGCAGGATTGATGCTGAGGGAGAGTGTCCGTTCTCTCTGGCCCATCCAACACAGTCTTCCTGCAATTTCCCCCAGAGCAGGATGAGCTGTATGTTACCATCAGCAGCAGGCACAGTCCAGGCAGCTATCTCCCAGGACACCAGCTGCTGCTCTGAAAGCTCTCTGATCCATGCAACAACTGTGTTTAGTGCTAATGAAGGATCTGAGAATGCACAGAGCAAAGGTCAACTTGATATTTGCCATCTAGGCCTTCATATACCTGTATTTTACCTTTTCTTAGGTAGAAAATCTGGTAGGTTTATTTCTATACCATTAAAAAATCTGCAAGGTTTGACTGAATGAAATTGGGTCATCTATTCTCTGTGAAGCCAAGCCTTTTGTAGGAGACCTATGCATCCACCGGTATACAAACCCAAATTAAACTCTGTTTGAAGATTCTTCCTAAACATCTCTTAAAATTCATTTGGAAAAAAGAAGCACTCCGGCTGTAGCTAAAGTACAGGGCAAACACTAGATGCAAGAACTCAGTTAGCAGTCAAAAATTTCTGCCTTTTGCTTCTCTGTAGTTTGACTTAGCGAATTGGGCCTTAGTGACAGGGTGATAGTGGCCGAGTCTGAGGCCCCTCAGGCTGACGTTCAGTTGGTGGCAAATTCTGCCTGTAAATTTCCGCTTTGTATCTTGACTTTGTGTTCAGATGAGATTTTTTTTCCCCCTCAGTTTGGCAATACATGCCAAGAAAATCAGGAAAGTCTTGATTGTTCCTCTTTTAACATCCCTCACTTCTGAGAATTACCTGGGTGATTCAGAGACAACAGTGATGAGTCGTGAGGGCAATATGTTAAGATCAGCTTTCAGACAACAGTTTCCCATAATTAATATGAGTGGCAAATACTTCACTTAAATTTTACCTCGAATAGACTGTTCTGTGATTTGTCTGGTGAGTCATAGATACAATTTGATTTATGTATATTTCATCTTTTTCAGTCCATTACTAGCAAAAGGGTTTCCACAATGACAGCTTGGATAAAATGATTTCTCCTGATGAAATTAATACAAAGCCGGGCTCACTTAGACATTGTCTTTTTGTGACTATCTCATTTAAATACTGAATTCTACCTCTACTTGACCTCATCCTCCAAGGATCACTCGTTCTGCTCATTGTTAAGGTGTTTGGAAAGGAAAATAGAATGTAAACAAAAAATATTTCTTAATCTTGGGTGAACTGTTGCTGGTTTACATCACATCATGATAGATCTAGGTCACAACAAAAACACAAAGCACCTGTTTGTAGAATATTTGGCTAGTTATTCTACTGCCTTGAGACAGTTCAGGCTTTCAGTGTAGCCATACACTCACCTATGGAAAGCAGTGGTTGTAGTCCTGTAACCATTAGAGATGGATCAATATTTAAATGCCGGCCCATCTGATTGAAAACCCCAGTGGTGATAATTAGTAAACTGGGCCTGAGTCTCTATGTTTGGATAGCGTATCATGTCACTTCCAGGCTTTCTGCAGTTGTGAGCAGGCAAGGGGCTAGATCAGAGCACTCTGGAGGATGCAGTGCCCATCTACTAGGTGTTTGAAATGGAGATAAAGACTGAAAGGCTGCATGTGCAGCCAAAATTAAACAGAAGAAAGGGAGAGGGACATATCAAACAGTCTTATATCTGTTTTCAGGTGAAATATATTCCTGGCATCTTTACAATAATCTTCAGGTCATTAAGTAAGAGACCAATGACTAATTAAAAAACCCTGTTATCCCTGGCTACCAGCCAATAGGCACTGCAATGTTCAAACCATGCTACAGACACCTGACAGAGACATCACGCCTTTCACTGAGCAGAGGATGAGGATCTCACAATCCCCAAGTACAAGTGATCTGAATTTCTCATTGCTCTTTTCAACTTAGAGAGCACCCTATAAAATCTGCCTGAGTCTATCTCAGCCACTGAAGGCGATGATCAAAATACTAATCAGTCACTCAGAGCAGTCCTGGCTCAGCACTTCTGCACACAGAAGTGGCTTTCATTCATGATGAAACACTTGCTGTATGACTTGCTATATTACAAAATGCCCTACTGAGGAAAGGTAGTTGTCATTTCGCCGATCGGTGCTGGTGAGACTCTTCAACATCTGGCACGAGATTTATTTTATAAAATATACTCATTTTTATATTTATGCACAATTTCAAAATTTAATTTTATAAAATAAATAAATTTCTTTTTTAAAAAATTGAGCTGGTGCCTGCTCAGATGCAGATCAGTTCCAAAGCTTGTCTCTGGTGACAGTGACTGCGATCTCTGCTCTATATCCTGTAATAACTTGGTTAATAACTGTGATTGAATCTTAAGCTCTAAGAGCAGCACTTATCACAGCTTCCTTGGACTTCACCTGGGACAGAAGAAAACTTGATTTAATATCTTGCTCATTACTTGGCTGAGTGCTGTGCAAGCAAGCCAGCATTGCTAATGGGCAAGCAGAGATTATAATGTGTGATGTGACAGACATCTATCTGGGAACTCACAGTGCTACTCACTGAGCAATGTATTGTTGGAGTAGAGTCATATCTTGGCTAACAACTTCAGCTGCTGTGGTTGTAGTAAAGAGTCAGGCAAGTGCAGACATGGAAAAATGAGCACACAAGGGAAAAATGGTAGGAGCAACAGCCAATGAGGGAAAAAATATTTTAACTGTGACCAAGACTTTCTTTTTCTGTCATGTGGTGGCTTTGAGGAAGGGGAACAGGGTGCTTTAACTGACATTCCAGCTTTTCTTCCTGCGTCTCCATTGGTGTGGTTTTGTCTCCCATTGAAGATGTGCTGTGTCCACAATTCACATGTATCACCCTTGCCCCCTGCATACTTACAGCAGCCCAAGCCAGTCAGTCACTCAGGATGTGAGCAGTGCTCCAACCCTGAATCATGAGATGCTGTGTCTACACACATGGAAGCTATGCTGCCTCTGTTATCTGATCCCATGAACGGAGCTCCAGGGTGAGTCACAGTCTGAACTGGCACCCTGTTTAATTCGTGGGATTTACAAAAGTGCCATTTGCAGAGAAAGAAAAAGCTTTGATTTACAGCAGTCTGTGTTACTAATGGAGAGACTACTGACAGAGACAGACAGGATGTCAAACCCTTACTAGGTTTGTTACTTCTCCCTGAAAGCTAACAGCAAAGTTTCTATGGCATGGATTAGATCAGTTACTGCCATGGAGAAGTTATTGGAAGGTCTTCACTTCACATTTAACTTGTTGATCTAAAGTAATATATACTTGTCTGACAAGGCAGCAGTAGGGGGAAGAGGGGAGGACTGGTAGCCATGAGTAACTCTCTGGCACTGATGGCCAGCATGTACCACTTACTCATACAGCCTCTCATGCCTCTCATATCATCCTTCCCTTTCTGGACAGTTCTCCAGCAAGGCTGGAAGGAGTAGAAAAGATAGAAGGCTAATTGATCAGGAGGTTCTCAAAAACTTCAAGAGGAACAAAGAATGATGTAGATAGATGCAGGACAGATTTTTCTAGTCATGCAGTCTTAATATTCATGTATTTTTAAGACTCTCCTCTTGGGTTTCCTTTGTTTTCCTGTATAGTGGCAGGACTAGGTTTTATACAAATCTGTAGTTAAATCAGTCTCAACAAAAAGTTGGAACAATGAGATGCAGCAATGGGTGAAATATTACACAAGTATGTTATTTCTGCCTTTATTTTGTTTGAGTGGTGAAAAAAATAGGTGACTTAAATAAGGGAATTGTATTTCCTTTTGTCCCAAGTAATGGTTAGAAGAAAGCTTCTCTCCCACATCATCCTCTAAAACTGTTTCCACCACAGGTTCAAGCATCTGGACCTCCATGTCCCATGGGAGATGTGTGGAACCTATACCAAAATAAACTAGCCAGATTGTTTTCCTCTGAAACATATTTGGTCTCTTTAAGGTCATTATGTAAGAGACTCTGCATTAGACATTATCCACATGATGTTAATTGTAATATAATCAAAATCTATTGAAAAAAGGCATTTCCTCCCTATGGGCTTTTAAAATTCATTACTGACCACTATTAAGAGAGTGATATGTCTAATTCTGTGACTGATGGAGCATATTATCTTGTCTGCTACCTTATATATTTCTGTGGCAAGTAATCATAGCAATTATTTTAGAGAATACTCTGTTGGTTCCTGCTAATAAAAAAGAAAATATCCTTGCAAAATAAGCAGCCTCTTAGCTTTGAAACAATGTTGTTGTGATTTATATGACAGCTGCCAGGTGTTGTGCTGAAGGAGCTAGACTGAATAAAAATATAAAAACAAAATGCTTGAACTAAAGTTTAAACTATTTAAAAATAACCTGTTGTGCTCCCTTTGTTTCCACTGCCTGGAAGTGTTAAGTGCCAGAAGTGTAACACTTGACATTTGAGGCAGACAAACATAGCCCACAGATTTTGTGATTGCTTTGCAACCAGCTAGCATTTTTTAATCATGCCTGTTCTTGTCAACACTGGGGGTTGTTTCTAAACAAGCCAGCTAAAAATGGGAATTAAATTTGTTTTCTTGCTCATTTTCTGAGGCTACAGAAACCCTAGAAACAAGAAACCTCTATTTTCACTGCTTCTCTCTCCAAGACCCACACTTTCTAACAAATTCACACTCTTGTTCTCCTGTTGGGTCAAGAGGAGGCAGTGAAGGCACTGTGACTCTAAGAGTGTAGATTCATTTTTTCCTCTGGCAGCAAAGGTGATTTAGGAGTTTCTTGCCAAATGGCTCTGCTTCTTATTGCTGCCCAGATGCCACCACTCACAGGGCAATTGTGCTGAGGCAGCTGTTTGTTGAGCTGTGCTGGAATCAAATCATTCAAATGGTCCAGGTTTAAAAATATCTTCCTTCACCTCAAAAAAACCAACAAAAAAATTGATGTCATTCCAGTGACATTCCCATTCTTAGCACATCCCTGCAAAGAGCTGCAGCAGTGCAAATGGGAAGTGAACCACGGAAACAAAGCAGGAAGAGGTGGATGGGGACCCAAGGTGCAGAACCTGCTTTGGTTAGCATTGCTGCTTCAGAAAACATTCATATAGGTTGTAACCAACCATCTCTCCGTCTGCATTAAAGTGATTATGAAGACCCTTCACCTTTCCTCCCCACTTCCTAAATTTAAGAGTTAGTGATCTTGTAAAAATAAAAATGCAGTCAAAATTCTCAAATCCTATCAAGCAGTTTTCTGATATTCTGAAATACTTGGCTGGGATCTCCCTTGTGTATTTACTTAAAAGACAGACCTAGTCTAACTTAGTCACACAGAGCATCTCCAGAGTCAGTAGAAAGAAACAGGTACCTCCAGAGGGCAATCCACTTCTTTGAGGATGGGACAAATCACCCTTTGGTTGTGCCTTTCTCTCATCACTCCTGTTGAAGGAGATTAATCCAGTTTGCTTGAATGGATATCTCATTTCTGGATGACTCAAGTTTGGCAATATGGATCCCAGGGTCTGTACCTAAAGGCAACAGAGATTCATGGTGGTAGAGCAGAAAATGATGTGTTGACTTCAATATCTAGAAGGCCTAGACTTCATATTTTTCCCCAGCATAAATAGGATAACTGCTGGGACCTAATAAATGAAAATATTATGACAAAGCCATCCCACTCACCTCTTTCCTCCTCTCCACACTCTTTTACAAGAACCTTATACAGATTTAAGTAGACCCCTGTTTAAGGAAGCAAATACTGACAGAAGCTGAATAACTACAACTTTGAAAGTACTCATCAGGCTCAACTCTGAGATCCTTATACTGTTTATTCATACAAATTCTAGTATGCCAGATGCTGAGGAGTGCTGAATGGCTGCTCAGTGGGAATTGTGGTTGCTCAACACCTCCAAAGAACTGGCATGTAAACTCCAGCCTGGACTTTGCTTTTATGGGAAAAACAAAACCAACCATCAGTCATGCATGTTGTACTTCCCTCCCCACTTCATGAGCTGACCTGGGGAAAATTCCTGGTGCTTACTGAAAGCATCATCTGATGTCACTCAACACCACAGGGGAGAATATAAATCAAAGTGTAAGTATTCAGCACTCTCTCAGCATTGGCCTAATGTGATTAATGTAATCTGAGGTAAACACTTTAGTTATTTCTTATTACTCTTAGGGACCCAAATCAAGGGTTGGGACTTGTTAATCTAGGTAATGTGAAAAACAAGCCCTACCCATGAGATCTCCAAGGCTAAGATAAAGCTCAGGTAGAAGCTTGACAAAAGTTACTTAATAGCAATGGACAGACATGATGAAGTGTTGAATCTGAACTGTCTTAAAGGCATGTGGCAAGGGCTGTGCCATGCTCAGCACAAAGCTTTCCTCTCTCAGCAGAGTAGAGTTGTGGTAACAGGGAGAGTAAGGTAGTCCAGGACAAGATTCCAATGAACTAGAGAGCTGTCAGGTGCCTGAATCCCAGTGACACTGAGTAGACCTGCTTCTGCATTCTGCCTTTCAGAATCACATCCTGGTTCCAAAAAAAGTTGTTTTCTGTAAAATCTACAGTTGAAACCTTTGTCTCAGACAATCCCCAGCACACTGTATAACTCTGAATTGTGCAGGCTGCTGGTGGAAGGGGGAAACAGACTTAATAACATGGACGGAGTTGCTTCTGGCACCTTTTGGTGGTTTCTTGTCTTACATGAAGAGAGTGTACCTCAGTCACTGGACGACTCAGAGCACAAACTCTGAAGTGTCACAGGTGTGAAAACACAAGTCTAATAGCCAGGGAATGTCCATATTATCAGTTTTGTGCTTGCTTCTCTCCTGGCTGGGTGTGATGGAAAACAATAGCTCTTGGAAAGGCACATCGAGGTATTGCAGACCGGCAGCCTGCTGAGTCCAGAGAGCTGCAGGGAGCAAATGCTTCATCCAGCCAAACCCAGTGGGAATCTGTTGGAGCTCCAACATTGTTTTGCTGACACAGGAAGATGTCATCACAGCAAAATATGAAGGAGTTAACACATTATGAAATACAGTTTTGGCAGTGATGCAGACAAAGATTGTTTTGTTTGAAATGCAGTACCAGCAGTGTTGGTTAACAAGGTAATGCAGTCACCTTGCCAGTCTAAGTTATTACATTGTGCCTTTTTTTTCTAACATGTTAGGTCCAAATCCTATGAAACAAGCTGTGTAATTTTAAGCCCATAGATAGTACTTTGCTTCAAAGTTAATCTTGATTTAATGTAAATTTCTGTATAGTAGCTGGTTAGAATAGCAAGTGGAAGTGCTAAAGGAAGCCTGTATTGCACAGGAAGAGAAATGACAAGGTATCAGTGTGGGTTTAAGTAAAAAAAAAAGGAATAAAAATGTAGGAATTTTGTTTTAAACTTCTTGCCAGTCCTATCCATTTACAGAGTGAGAAGTCAGGAGGGCTGTCCCATGCCTGCTTACACACACTGCTGAGGGCTCGGTGCACAAAATTGCACAACCAGTTTCAAAATTACTCTTGGCTGGTGCAGGCACTCTGACTGCCCTTCCAAAAATAAAGGCAAAATTTTCAGCACCACAGAAGACTCATAAACCACCTACACTCCTACATCTACCAAGATCAAGAGAGCCCTGAATCCCATATAACTCAGAAAGTCTAGCCATGTATTTACTGCTGAAACCTGACTTTTATAATCAGGTTGAAAGGTTTCCAATTACACTGGTCTGTCAAACATTCAACTAATTTTAGAAATTCCTTTAATTAGCAGCTACAGTATATCATGTCCAGATTCATTTTTCTACTGTACGTGTAGGATACCTATGCAAACAAAAACAGGAAATAAACAGAAGCTTTTATCTCTGTATTATTTATTTCCTGTTCTTGATCTGAGTGAAACTGAAGTGAAATAAATATCAAAATTCTTTAAAGAAAAAAAAAACAGAAAACACATCCAAGGCAGATTTCATAACAGCAGAACAAGAACCATTTTGAGTGGCAATGCACTGGCAATAACTTTTGGCTTTGGTTCACATCAATCTGGAGGCCCAGCTACACAAGCCAAGCTGGCTCAGAATCTCTTCTGAACAGGCATTAATCACCTTCAGTGCTATAATATTCCAGAGGTCCTAATCGGGACAGCCCTTTGCACAGATGTAACATACTCACCTGGCACAATCCTTCCTCTGCCAGTGGTCATGGCAAAAGTCCCTCTGACTTCTCTGGTGTTAGAAGTCTGGCTGGCCTCCCCAAATTTCCATGCTCCCTGCCTTTTCCCCTCTTTCCCACTTCATTCTCTTTTCCTGCATGTTGTGAAATCTTAAGGATTTTAGTGCAATTCATATTTTCCTCTTCCCTTTGTCAACCTTTTCTTCCTTTGCAGACTGGTCCTGAACCATACGCTCAAGGACGAGTGGAGGAAGCGCCTGTGAGCAGTGAGAGGGGTGACGAGCCGGCTCGTCATGTTTTCTCCTTCTCCTGGTTGAACTCACTGAATGAATGATGACTCACTCTGGCTGGCTTCTGGTGTGCTTCTCCTGGGAGGGACCGTGAGCACAGGCAGCCTGGCTGCAGTCAGCAAAGAAACTGGCCTGGAAAGGGGCATCCGAGCAGGTTTCATTCCCAGGAACTCAGTTGGCCTCCACATCATACCCTTGAGATGATAGATCTGAGAGGGATGGGAGCATGGGGACAAATTACTATACTATATTGTAGTCAAAGTGTTTTCCAATAATTTTTTACTTGCAAGGGGAAAGTAGCATCACTACAGCTTTACCCTGAGCACTGCTAGTGTTTTGTTACTCACCTTTTGGCACATCCCCTCATAGGGGTAAGCGCTTCATCAGTGCTGTTAGCTAAAATGCTGGTATGATATTCACTAATAGCACCCTTTGCCAAACCAATGTTTCTTCTGAATATCCTCCTGTATCTCCACTTGTTGGTGCTGGGGACTTCAGTGACACTATCACATCCTTGGCAGCCCCAAATCAGGGTTGTGTCTGACCAGTGCCTCCACAACTGCGGAACACGGGAGGAAAGAAGGAAGCTACCATTTCTGCCTTTGGACTTGCTCTTCCTGCTAAGCCACAACAGATGACGCTCACATAAACAAAAAGCACCAAAAGCACTGGCCAAGACCCCAGGTGTGGATGCAGGACACAGCTCTGAATATGTGGGGCAAATGCTGTAGCGCTGCCCAGCCTGTCCAGCCATAATCTGTGTCTATGTCTTCTCAGTCATCAGTGTGTGTAGAAAAGGGGGCATGTTCTTACATGAAATCAGAATGCAGTGAGGTGGTCACAGGTACTCAGTCAAGGTTTAATTTGAAATCCCAATGGTGCACTGTAGAAAAGGCAGATGCTGACTGTCCTGTTCCATGTGCCTTGTAGATATTTATCCACCTAATGAAATCAAATTTGTGTCTTAAAAGAAGTTCTAGAAGTTCTATTTAAGGTGGCATTCTGCAATTTTTGTCACTGGGAGCAGGGTGTCAACTCTCAGTAGTGTTTAAGAGAGATTGGAAGGCTGCCGGGAGTGCTTGGTGCCATAGGGACCAGGTGTCAAGTTCTGCACTAGGGTTACATGTGGATCTTTCCCAGATCCCTGAGCCAGGCCCTCAATGCAGTTTTGTGTGAGGTCGTAGGGCTGCGCTGTGTCCCAGCAGGACTGGTGAGCTGGCAGTGCAGACCAGTTAGCAGGCTGTGTGGGGTTAGCCCCCGTCCTGGACATCTGCCGCTATTGGCCTGAGTGACATCAGCCCTCGTTGGTATCTGTTTTCCCCGGAGAACGCTCCTGAGAGAGTTTGTCGGGCTGCACAGGCGAGCTCCGCGTAAATATTTGGAACTCTCACAGCCCAGAGAGAGCGCCGCCCAGCACCGCCACCGCATCGCCTCCGGCTGCTGGAGCAGCTTTTCTCTGGGATTTGGTTCGGGGTGAGGGATTTCCTATATTCTCCCAGTCGTCCTGGGAGATCTCCCCTAGCTCCTCTGGCATTTTCTCCACACATACTCAGAGCCCCTGGGAAGGAGCCCTCTTGGGCACTTCCGCCGGGACGGGGGAAGCCAAAGCTCGGAGGAATCTGCCCTTTTAGGGCGCGGGGAGGATGTGCAGAGCCAGAATGAAAACGCAAAAGGGATGAGGGAGCGCCTCGCCGCTTTCCCATCGCTGCGCTCTGGCGGGAGGAGGCTGCCCGGCCCCAGCCACAGCGGTAGGAGCCAGTGAGCCCCCTCGGGGGGCTGCCGAGATGGGATTCGGCGGTGCTGGGAGGCATCGATTTGCCCTCGACACCCCGTTCTCGGGAGTAGCCTGTGCCGAGGGCGGCGACGTGGGGCAGGCCCCCGTCGGGGCGCACCTCTGGGAGAGCCGACGTGGGACGCGGGGCTTCCCGGGCGGGGACGGGGAAAAAACCACCCCGGGGGCTATATAGGGCTCCCCGGGAGCCCGCGGACGCGGGTGCCCCCCTACGCTCCGGTAAGCGCTGAAGGAGGTGGAGCAACCCTTAGGCGTCTAGGCAAGAAAGTCTATCAAGTCGTCTTTACTTTGCAGCTTTTATTAAAAATATAAATATTAAACATTCTCTTACACAACCAAATCGACCGAGCGCTGAAAAGATGTTTTATTGTGAAAATGTTTACAGGAAAAAAAGTGAATTGAAAGTAGCTTACAGAGATTCCCCCTCCCACCTCCCTGCCCCTAGCAGAAAAGTTTTCTGTCTTCTTGGCACCATTTCTTCCAATGCTCACACATCCCTACGTAGCGATGGCACTAGAATAACTGGGAAATGGAGAAATAAATAAAGGTAGGGGAGGTTACGAACGACACTCGAGTTTCTGCACTTGGTACACGGTTGTGCATGCTAGTCAAGGGACAGAGGCTGTTCGGAGCACACCCTTCTAGGTTTAAAGCTATATAAAAATAAAGAGATGACATCAGAGCAGCACTATGGTACATCGGACGGTGTAATTATTCTTGTGCTAACTGCGGAATCTCTTTGGCAAGGTGGGGCGGGGCCGTTTCACTTCCCGATTATCTCCATCAGTTTCCTGTTGCTGTGAGCTTGCTGGGCTAACTGCTCGGCTCGGGCCATCTCCAAGACTTCTCGCAGGAGGTGGAAAGTCAGATCCAGAGAAATAGGGGGCTCCTCGGATCGCTTTTCCCTCTCCACGGCCTCACCCTCGGCTTCGCCGTTCTCGGGGCTCCCCGGCGAGCGCTTGGGCAGCTGCTGCAGCTGTTGCACCGCCGCCCGGAAAAAGTTGCTGGCGGAGGCTTCGGGCTGTAGGTGGCTGGTGCTGCTGGAGGAGGCGGAGAAAGAGCCAAGGGGTCTCTTGTGGAGGTTGCCCAGGCGCAGGAAATACTCTTCTCCCATGCGGAGCAGGACAGGCAGAGTTTGCTGCTGCTGCTGTTGCTGCTGCTGCTGTTGCTGGAAGAAATCTGGCTGGTGCAGAGCCCCGGGGGCGGCTGCCGGACTCTTGCTGAGAGCTCTGCACTCCTGGCAGGGCAGGAGGGCGACCAGCAGAATTCCCGTGGAGACCAGCAGCGAGATCTTCATGGTCGGGGCCCAAATCTGCGGAGGCAGATGAGGAACGGGGATTGGGTTACATAGCCGAGCCGCAGCGGCGGGGAGGGCAGCG
>NW_021939396.1:34020519-34203687 GCF_001715985.3 Manacus vitellinus | reverse complement strand
TGCTCTTTTCCCCACTCCTCGACTCCACTAGCTGATCTTCCCCACCTCTTCAACCTCAGGGACATATACCTCCCTGTTTTCCCTCCTCAGCTAAAGCACCCTCCCTCCGGGGTATCCTAATCCCACGTGGAGCTCTCTTTGAAGTGCTCTCCCATGTCCATTAGGCTCCAGACCATATTACACCAACCTCTCCAGCTGGATTTCATGCCCTCTGATCTCTTCAGGAAGTAGTGCTGCCTATAGAAATGACTTCTGCCCAACACCCCTTCTGTGTGTAATGTGTGTTCTTCCGTTTTTGCATCCCATCATCCTCGCCAGTGCATCTCAGCCGTGCTTCTTCACTGCCTCAGGTGCAGCACCAATCATGTCCTCCCCTTTAAACTGGAAAATTTTACAGAAAACCTACTGGTTTTATCTTGCCTAGCCTGTAAATTCCTGGGGTCACGCACTTGCGTGTCTCCCATCACAGTGAGGTGTTGCAACAGAACAGGTGGTCATACGCTATCAATGCTAAATAAGTGATAAATCTGCAATCCATTTCCTTAATAAAATAACAAAGTTCAAACAACTTAATGCATTAGGTTGGCCGCAGCCCAATTCTGAGCATCTCCTTAGGCATGTAATACACTCCAATTTTAGTTATACCTACCTCCAGCCTCAGATGCTTTTGGTGAAGTGCCAAAGAATCAGATCTTGTGCATCATGAAGAAACAAATGGAAAAACAAGTAGTAATATCAGAGATTTAGCTCTTCATTACCTCTGTTAGCTCAGGCATTCATGAACTGAAATGCGTATTACAGAACATAATACATTGTGTAGCTAGTCACAGCAGAAGCTATTTGTATGCTTTTAAAGCGTGTCAGCATGGCTTTCAGTGAGAACAAGAGGTTCAAAGAAACAGGAGCTAAGTTCAATCAGTTGATGGAAAATGTAAGAGGTACTTATTAAACTCAAACCCTTCAGATGTGCTCTGGGGTGGGTTTTATCACTGTGTCTCCATTTTTAGGTTAATATACTCTTTAAAACACAAAACCTCTTAAAATAATGTGATCATATATGTAAAGAAGGAAGAATTCTGATCTGAATACATTTTTTTAATGTTGTGGATAAAATCTGGATAATACAGAGCTGCATCCCTCCAAAAGATTGATGCCAATGAGAACTAGCTCAGGTTATGTTTCATTTTTAATCAATTACATTATTATTTAGGTCCCTTTAGGCAAACTGTTCTGGCCTGTTTTATCCCTTAAAGAAATCCAGGTATAGCAAAAGCAACATAGGAGCGGGCTAGGATTCTCAAATTTTCACAAGAGCTGTACAACCCGCCAGTTTCTTCTCCCCTTTTTACTGACCTCTGACATCTGCAGTGTCTCATGCGAGCTTGTTTCTAATCCTATATGGTCTTATTACCCCACTTCCCTCATAGATCCTGAGCGATGTGTGAAAGGGTTTGCAACAATTTAAATGCAGGGAAGACTGTGAGACATTTGGATACCTTGATAATGAGGAATATAAAATATCACAGATACACAAACCAAAAAGTACTTCCCCCAGCACTTCAAATGCAGAACTGACTGCCTAGGAGTACAGAATTCCACTCTCCAGAGTCACTAGTTTCTAAGTGAAATCTCACTACTGAAGGAGATTACAACAGAAGAAATCATGGGTTCTCATCAGAGAGGTGAAAAAGAAAGACAAGGAGGATATCAGGTACATCTGGATTAGAGTTTTATGTTTAGTGATGTAATTTGAGATTAGCATACCCTTCATAAGAAAAGTATTCATATTTGACTCATTCCACAAGCATCAGGAGCAAACAGAGTTTTTACAGTGAATCATAAAATAACATTGTCTAGAAATAAAAAGCACTGACAAGGCCCATTTCCTCTCCACCGACTTGGGTTGAGTGCACGCACCCTTTAGCCTTAGTGATCTCAAACTGAAGCACCTACTGAAAAGCAATTACAGCTAGTCTGAGGTAGCTAAGGGAAAGCAAAAACATGCCCAGAGCATGATACATCCCATTGCAATATAGTACTTTCAGGTTTCTGGAGAAGCTCACCTCATTCTCTTGCCTATAAAGGGAGTGCAGGCAACTACCTTAGCTAGTCACTGAATTTTTAGACAGCTAATGTGAGGTGTGAAGAATCCCCTCCTCACTGACGGACCATAGCAGAGAGATCACACAGTTCTAAATATAGTAATACAGAGGGGATGATGTTAAACTGAGGGCATGGCTCTTACCCCATGTATTTTTGAAGATGTCCAACTACAAACATGGAAGAACACACGCTCAATGTAGATCAGCTTTCTACCACAGTGCAATGTTTCATTACCCCTCCAGCCTTTGTCAGAAGGCAGTAAGGATTTTTCTTATTGTTGCATTCAGCAAACATTTCCACATCATCACACGGAACCCCTTCATGTGATGACCACCATTCTTGATCCCTGTGATCAGCTCTCTAACATGCACTCTTACCATCTGCCATTATTTCAGGTAAACTCAGTTCATCTCACCCACTCTGAGGTGCCAGTAATCATACACTGACACGTGTATATATCACATTTCCATTTCACCTTTTGGTAGTCCTGATACAAAGAAAACTAAATCTGATTGTCATAAATATTATGGATTCTAGGACAATTGGGAGGAGAGAAAAGAAAAGAAAAGAAAAGAAAAGAAAAGAAAAAAGAAAAGAAAAGAAAAGAAAAGAAAAGAAAAGAAAAGAAAAGAAAAGAAAAGAAAAGAAAAGAAAAGAAAAGAAAAGAAAAGAAAAGAAAAGAAAAGAAAAGAAAAGAAAAGAAAAGAAAAGAAAAGAAAAGAAAAGAAAAGAAAAGAAAAGAAAAGAAAAGAAAAGAAAGGAAAAGAAAAGAAAAGAAAAGAAAAGAAAAGAAAAGAAAAGAAAAGAAAAGAAAAGAAAAGAAAAGAAAAGAAAAGAAAAGAAAAGAAAAGAAAAGAAGAGAAGGAAAATATTCAGGGTATCTTACTATGCCTGAAGGTAATGTCATTTTAAGAACAAAATACATTTGCCTATTATTCCTCAGCAGACTGAGTTTGCTAGAATAATCATAGGGAACCTCACTTAAAGTGAGTTATAAAAATCAATAAAAATAAATCAATTAAATACAAAGGAGTATGTTGTAGGTCGGGATGAAGAACGAAACTGATAAGGAGCTGAGCTATCTGCCCTTTCTTCTGACCCCAGATGTCTTCAAAATTCTCTCATTCACTTTTAATTTCTCTTTCCATTTTTCAATCACCTTCCTTCAGGAAGGAAGTCACATGCTCCTGCCACAAGGATTTTCTGTGGTATGCTCACCCTTACAGCAGAGCTCCATCTATAACTTGTGACAGGTTTTCCTATAGTTTTGTGAAAGAGAGGAAAGCACCTTAATTTCCCAAACTTAGCAGTGGGGCAAAACAGCATGAGAGGGTGAAGAGATTTATCCAATATCCCTCCAGGATTTGTGCATGAAGCAGGAGTGAATCTTGCAATATCTGAGACCAAGTTCATTAGCTCAACCAGAAGACTATTTTCACTCATGACTTAATATTCATACTCTTGATCCCAGACGGCTGCCCACAAGACATAATTTTATGGGCTTGGGGGTCCCAGCAGAAGGAAAAATTCCTCAGGAATATCCTCGTGGTTCCACCATGTCTGGGAAGAACACAGCCGTTCACAGCGCCTCACACACGTGTGGATTTGCAGGGACAGTTTTCCTCCCAAAGCCTGACCTCCAGCTGAGCAGGGGCCAGAGTGTGCTGCTCAGGAATCTCAAGCATGGATCTGCTGGCCCAGCCACAGCTTTCCCTTTGCCCAAAGACCTTCGTGCCCGGGGGATATTCCCAACAACACGTGTAACACGGAGTGGAGCTGCGCCCACGCGGTCTTGGACATCACCAAAAAGCCCTTAGGGAGGCCTCACAGCATCGCTCTCTTCTTCTGAGCAGAGAAGGGAAGTTGCAGACAGAGGCTGGGAGAAGCGTGCTGGCAGCAAGGGCTACGCCTTTCTCCTCCTGACAGCCCTCATCCAGGGAGGCAACAGCTGACCTTTATATTTACCTCACAAGACTTGTCAGTTGCTATTCTTGCTCTTGAATAAGGGCTAGAGAAGGCTGCACAGGCACGTGTGTGAGCCCTCTATGCTGTTAATGATAATGTCGCAGGAACTAATCTCACAGTTATTGGTAGCAACAAGGAAATCCATCAAACAAGCACTCCCTGGGAGTGCTGAGCAATTGGTATTCCTGGTTGTCTTGGCATCTGGGTACATTTGGCCATGAGAGAAATGTTGATGGTTAGCTGAGCGTGCAATCTGTTTGTTTGTCTTTGGCACAGACTGGGGCAAGGACAAGGATTAGTGTTTGCATCTTGCACACATCTGGAACAACCCACTGAAAAAGCCAGGTTCACCCTAGTTCACAGCAGCAGAGACAAGGACACACACAGCCAGTATGGAAAGCAGAGTCTGGGCTCCAGTGAGTAAAATGGGGGATGCTGAACCAAGGCAGGGCAAGTACCAGGCATACAGGCCAAGCCTCTGGCCAAGGGGAGACCAGGGTGGACCTTCAGAGAAGGGCAGGTGAGAATAACACAGTGTTTCTCTCCGTCCTGGGAGGCATATCTCTGTCCTGGGAGGTTAAATCCCAGCACCATCCCTTTACTTGGCACTGGGAGAGGGGCACAGAGAGGAATCCCACAATGCTGTAACTGAATTGCGGACGGCTGTTGACGGGCTTGCTCCAGGGAGTCTGTGAGGAACTGTCCACAAAAGGCCAGGAGCAGACAAGAGCCTGTCTGCCCAGCTAGCATGTCCCTATGGGAAAGACCACTAGGCCAGGGATGGCTTCAGCCCTCAAACACAACACTGACACCAGGGACCGTCTTGCTCTCATCATGTGCAGCATCAGGCCTGCCATCAGCCATTAGTGTCAGCAGTAATGTTAGTTCGTTCAGGTTTGAAGCTGCAGCAATGTCACAAGCATGAGGGAACCAGGTTGCCAGGCCAATGGATCTGAGCACCACTAGGAAAATCAAGAGAAACATTTGGGCACAACTGGGCTGGTGTGGCATTTTCCAGCACCCAGGCAGAAGAAATTTGAGCAAACTTCTGAATCCATGTTTCTTCAATGGACAACCCATTGAGAGTTGCTGGAAAAGAAAGTAATGGGATTAACACTGCAGTTTGAATTTGCAGGAAGTACAACCCTCACTTGATTGCAAAACATCCACCATGTATGCTCATTGTGAACCAGGATTTCCTTCATAGTCATAGAATCACAGAATAGTTAGGGTTGGAAGGGACCTTTAAAGGTCACCTAGTCCAACCCCTTTGCAAGGAAGAGGAGCAGCTTCAACTCAGCCAGGACCCTGTCCAACCCAGCCTTGAATGTTCCTCGGGATGCGGCATCTCTGAGCAACCTGTTCCAGCCTCATCGTAAAAAAAATCTTCCTTATATCTAGTCTAAATCAACCTTCTTTTAGTTTAAAACCATTACCCTTTGTCCTATCAAAACCTGCCCTGCCAAAAACTTTGTCCCCATCTTTCTTATAAGTCCCCTTTAGGTACTGGAAGGCTTCTCTAAGGTCTCCCCAGAGCATTCTCTTTACCAGGCTGAACAGCCCCAACATTCTCAGCCGTTCCTCACAGGAGAGGTGTCCCAGCTCTCTGACCGTTTTTGTGGCCCTCCTCTGGACTTGTTCCAACATGTCCATATCTTTCCTGTGCTGAGGACCCCAGAGCCAGATGCAGTAATGTAAGACACATGATATATTCACATGTAAGAGCACATACAACATGAGAACAAGACTGAGAAATTAAAACTGAGTAGAGGGGGAAAATGACCAGTGCAATTTAAAGGAGATTTGGTATACTAAGGGCAACTCCTGCTCCTGGAATCTTGTTACAACTTCAACTGTTGTTAGAAATTAAAAAAAGAAAATTTAGCTTTCAAGCTTAAAGGCATCATCGCCTATACCATCAAGGCTGAGAACTCCCAGATAAACACCAGAAGAACTGAGAATTAAATCTTCTTTAAAAATCTTATGATTCTGAAAACAATCTCAATATCTAGGGGAAAAGGATATGAGGGTAGAACAATTTTGGAATACTTGAGATGTTGCAACTGCCTTCTCACTCCTTTCAAGTGAGGAAATATGGGAAGAAATACAAACACTATCTATCTTGAATGGCTGGGCAATGAGCTATATATAGAATCTGCTCTGTCCTACTTAAGTTATGACTAATGCTAAACAATTAGAAATTCAGATGTCTGCATATTTGAAGGAGCACACATCTCTAATGCAGCATTTGTTGTTCATTAAAGAATGGAAGAATCAAAGCTCTGAATAGGCTGCACTTAACAGGTGCGCGTTGCTGGAAGTGGAGCCCCATGAGACTAATTGCAAGGGATAATGAACAAGATGAGGCGTTTCTTGGAAAAAAAGATTGTTATCTTTGTAATGACCATACTCATGCCAAAGACTGAAAATTCTTTAGGGAAGGGACTTTCTTTCTTGTTTCATGCCTATCTGGTGTCTAGCATAGCAATGCCCTAGTCTGTGAATAGGAATCTTAAGTGCTCCTGCAATTCAAGCAGTGCGTTATAGTAAATGGTAGTGTTCAATTAGCTGGGAACATGAAGTTGGTTTTCATCGTCATCTCTGATGTGCAGGATCAACAAACATTTCTCTAAGCCAGAGGCCAATGGAGTTTTATTTGAAAAGACTTGACTTTATGAAGAGAAGACAATGCTAATACAAAACTGCAGTTTACTCTTGAGATTTTGGCAGGACTTTTTGTCTGGTTCCTCTAATTCAGGGCTGCATTGTCTGGAATAGGTTTTGATATAGCCAAGATGAAAGACTGGGTGAAGGAATCAAAGTACAGAATAGAAACACAAATTATACCAGCCAATAAATGAAAGAAATTATTAGTCTCCACCAGGCAAAATATCCAGATTTCTCAACCGTTCCCAATCTCACTGTGGGTTACTGTTATTGGAAATCATGTACTTAATGAATTTACTCACTGGTTGGTTTCCTTCATCTCTCTTCTGCTTTGTCATTATTATGGATGTCATGACAGGGGCTATGAATGGTACTGCGACACACACATCACCATATATTATTTTGTCAGTATCATAGGAAGATTTTAGTCTGAAAGAAAGTACTGGCTTTATTCTTAACTCCTGACGCTGGAGGAGAGAAGGGGAGTAGCAATGAGGTATTGTACTTGCTTCTTTATGACTAGGACTTTCCAGTAAACTTAGAAGGAGGTATGTCTTTGGCCTGAGGATGTCATTAAAAACCTAGCGGTTTAAAAGCCTAGCAAATATGAAAATCGAGTAAGATGGATTATGAATATTCCTAAGCACTAAGCTTATGATTTCTCCTTCACTAGAATACAGTGATGCCAGTGGCTTGACAACAGGCCACTTGACAAGAAGCAGATCACAAATTGCTTTGCAAATACCACCCCTGAAGTTACTGAATATCCATATATAACTAATTTTGTTTAGCACTGAAGTACATCCTGTACTGAGATAGTCCAACACCACCCAGAATCAAGGCCTACAGTCTGAACTAAAACTAGCACCAGGACACATGTATAAATACCACATCCAAGCAAGGCTGCAGGATGGGAGTGTTACAGGCAAGCCTACCTCATGTCATCGGTGCAGAGATGTTTGGACTACTCGAGCTTGTTCCACACTGCTCTGGCAATGCAATACTGTATCTCATGTAAGACTCTTGCTGAAGGCTGGTGGCTCCTTGCTTTTCTTTGCAAGAGCAAGCACATGGGTTTGAAATAGCAGTGGCTCAGCACTTTCTCAATGTGTGCTGCTGTACGTGCCCTGGTATCACCAGTTGAACTGAAACTGGGCTAAAACTGTCGGAGTAAATGCCATCAGCTCTTCAGCACCCATCTCCAATGTAACCCAGCTCATACCAAAGGACAGAGAAAGGATGAAATCTTAGGAGTTAGTTACTACAGTAGAGAGCCATAGGTTGGACTCAAAGACATTAGGAGCTACAAGTTCACAGATCCTCCTAGGATGCTTTCAAAAGGGAGCAGATATCTGCCAGCAGAGGGGTCAAAGAATTTTTTAAACTTAAAAAATAGCATCAGAACTGTAATCAGTAAATAAAGTCTAATTTTAGGCAATACTTGAGTTGATAATGTCTCTTTTGAGTCAGCCACATATATGGGCATACAAAGGTTGGGAATGTCCCTATAAGGCTTTTTCAATTCTCTTAGTGAAAGCTGTGTGAAAAATAATTTTAGAGCAGCCAAATTTAAGGTGTTAACAGTGAGTGCCATTGACCTTTGAGTGTTACTGTTAAGACAGCAGCGTGAATAATAATAAACTCCCTGAGGTTGTCTCTCATCAGTTTTCTATGAGTATCATGTCCCCAAAGAAGATTTTAAAAATTCTTGGCTCAACCAGACAGCTCATCTGAACCTCCAAGGGATGCCGCCCCAGGAAGTGGGTTCAGCAATGCCTCTGTCATGAGAGACAGATTCAAAGGAACCTGGAAACACATCTAGTAAAAGATGGTTTTGTTTGACACAAAAGCACTTAGAATGTAGTCAGGATTCCTCTTAGGCTTGAGAGTGAGAAGGGTCTCTCTCTTTGCTAGTAGGAGAAGGAAGAGGAACCCTGAATATAGTGTGGGAAGTACATCTCAGTCCCTTGCTTTCCTACCTGTATGAATGATCCTGAAGGGGAAAAGGTACTGGTTTTGACTTAGAGGGAATGAAATTGTGCATCTTGAAATCTAGGGGTTTGACACTGACTGTAATTAAACTTTTTTTGGCCCCAAAGCAAAAAGCACACACTTTCCTCCTATTTGTCTTGGCAGAGCTTTTGGCAGAGCTGTGTGATGGAGGCTGGCTGCATGCTATGGAACAGGAATGGGAAGGAGATGCCAATAACAAGAAACTGGTGAACTGGAAAATAAGGGCAGTGGTAAATGAACTGGCTTCTAAATGGCAACAGGTGATTGAACTGCCTCATCATGTCTTCATCATGTCAACAAGAACAATGCAGTAGGCACATATGTGTGACTCAAGACACCCTCCAATTTCACCACTAGAGTGGCTGTGCATATGAGGCAGGATTCGTCTCTGGGTGCATTTGCTATTTCTTTTAACAAATAAATCTCAAATTAAAGAAATGAGCAAGAAGGAATATTGTGCATATCACAACCAACCAACATTTCCAGCATAGTTTTATCTAGATCCAGGAAACACTTGAGTGGATCCTCCAGGGAGCAACAAAAGGAGGTATTTATCCACTCTGAGATAAAAGGAATTGTCCCACTTGTTTGGGGTTTTTTGTTGTAGCTAGGTACTACGTCTCTTGCCACAGGCACAGGACTATCCTCTCTCCTTCAGCTGCTTAGAGACATGTGAGGCAAAGCTTCCAATAAACATGTCCTATATACCTAGCTAAGGGGTAAATATCCCATTTTTGGGCCCTCACAACAGGTCCTCATTTCAAAAAATGAGCTATGTGATAATACCTTAAAAAAATCCACTACAGTCAACATCAAACAGAGTCAAATCTGCTGATGGAAAACAAGGTGTTATTTTACCCTTTCTTTGTAGAGAATGAAAACAAAGTCCCAGTTTAGGATCAAGGCCAGATTTTAAATCTTGAACACCACCCTGAAGTGCAACCCTGTCTCTCTGCATGAGTCTACTTGAGATAACACACGGAGCTTGAGGCAGAGCTGCCTCATGCTCCAAAAAAATGAATGCCATAGCTTAAATATCTTTACACACTATCTGTCATTATGACTGGAGCTACAAAGAATAAGTTTTCCATCTGCATGTATTTCCACCACAGCATCTCAGAGGTCCTGTTCAGCTTGATTTCAATTTTGTAAGATTTGGACATGAATGATGCCAACTGCAGAGGAGTTGCAGACAACAGCCTGGTTAATCTCTTCACACCCATTGACACCCACCGATAACCTGTCTCTGTTCAATAACAAAACCAACTTGTCTACTTACCCTTCAGCCTTCAGTTATGGCTAGGGTGTAGCTTGAGACAGACTAAGATGTTTTCAAAAATCTAAACTGAAATAAATCTTCCAGTGGCTTCTCACTTCTGACAGAGAATGCTTTGAACTCATGGCATGTATAATTCCTAGTGGTTTTGGAGAAATAAAGAAATACTTTGATAGCACAGTTTCAGATGGGGCATATACAGATTATATGCCCCAATAATAACCTGGCCTTCTCCAGTTTGCCAAACACAGCATCAGCATTATGCCAGCCAGTCTCAGACTGTATCTCCCAACTGCATTTTCCCTCAGGAACTAACAGATGCTTCGTTTACTATCCATAAACTAGATGTGTCTTCAACTGTACTATCCTTCTAAGTGCTGAGGAAGTAGCAAGTATTACAGTGCTTACAATACTTCACAAATATAGCACAGGTCTGTCATTCTCTTGCCAGAGACTTCAGTCAAACATTGCTCTCTGCCTCCTACTCCATGTCCAAGGGCCTGATCATGCAGCTTGTGCTTAGGGGCTCTGATGGGGAGCAGTCTGCAGCTTAGGGACTTGGTGATCCAGAGACAGGCTTTGTGTTTAATCGAATGGAATTTTAATAGGATAGTACAGAATTTTATTTCATTAATCTGTCTGAACAAAGATTGATTGAGGAGTGCTCTGTGAATGATATCTGCATTAAAAATAAGCAAGCCCCATAACAGGTCCTAACATGTACATGACTGTGATAGGAAAAAGAGAACTGCAGCTATACAGTGCATCTGTAAAACTGGCAAGATCCTTCTTTTCCTAGGGAAGATATCTTTGCATCTGGCATCACTGCCTTTACACTGAAAAAGGAAGTAATTGATTATATGATTGATTGTAGAAGCTCTGATTCTTCCACAATATAAACAACATAGACCATCACCCGTAGCTCAGATTTCTAGTGGAAATACCAGAAATCTGGCAGTCCTTTGTAAGGCTGGTAGGTTACTTGCTTTGTGCTTCTAGCTATGGAAATAATATCTCTCTGAGAAGAAGAAGAGAAGAGTGGAATTATCTTTATCCAAAAAGGTTAAGCTTCCTGATTACCCATTATTCATTTATTTACCTGGAATCATCCCATACCTACAGGTGGGAGCCAAGAGGTGGTGCTAGAACTCAGCTATCTTGTACCCAGCAAACATCTATTCCATCTGATTTTCAGATGGAAAGACTATAAAAGATGGCTGGACTCTCTGTGCTTTATAATATTTCCAGGCTATGTTGTTTAGTTTCCCCCAGCTGTCTATGCTGTTAGGAAGAGTATAACCTGTTTTGTAGTTTTAGGGGCTAGCTGTTCTGGAAAGCAATCATGCTCAATTCTTCCTGCTCATTTCCTAGAGTTCTTGAAACTGTACACACAAAAGCACTCTTAGTATAATGAGAACAACTACCTCAAATGCAAATATTCATGAGTTAATCTCATCTCATTGTCTCTAAGATGAGCACTAGAGCCACACACTACCAAAGATGTGTGAGTTAAATAATGCTTAAAACTAACACCAGGCCTTTCATCAGTGACAAATATCCTACTTTAGGGATGAATTACCAGAAGCTCTTTTAGTGACAGTGAATTGCACTATATTTCAGGTTAAGGACCTGGAGTAAGACAGCAAAAACAACACTGGAGTTACTTACAGCAGTACTGACAGGAGCATCTGCAATAGCTGAGGCTTTTCTTGCCCTGCTGGTGAATGGCTGAACTGAGAAATCAATCCCCAGGGAATTGTTCCCTCCATGCAGCCATCCTCAAAAGGAAATTTTTGTGCTGCAGTGGAAATTTGAGCAACATTGGGAAGAGCAGGTACATTTCTGCTGAGACGATCACACGGTGAGGTTTCAGTGACAGTTTTGCAGCACAGTGTGCACAGACAAACCAAATCAAGACCACAAGAGCAGTGAATAACCATTTTTATTATCAGCTAACTACTTATCACTCGTTACCTGCACCACTCTTTAGCAACTGATTTTAAAAGGCTCCCAAAAGAACCCTCCTCTTACAGCTCCCAGTGTTTTCTATATTTGTCTCCATTAAAATCTGGGCAATTATGTCTCCTTCATCAACTTTAATCTATGAAAATAGACCACTGAAGGCTGTTACTTCTGAATCAACAAGAAGTAGCTAACAAAATGTAGCTTCATGGACAATGGTTAGGGAATTTCTTGAAGAGCTCCCAAACAATTAGCTGATAGAACACTTGAAGTGATATTTTTCTAAGCTGCTCATGAATAAACCTGGTTTTATTTCATCATAAAAAGAACCTGCGATAAAAAATTCAAATGCTAGGACATTACATATCTTTATTATATTCTTATATATTTTGTATTCCCCTGCATTGTTATGCACTAGATCAATTTTCTTTGGAACAAATGAATGTAACGGCCACCTTCCATTTTGGGATAAATGTAAGCATCAATTATAGTACTCTAGGGAATCAGACAATAAGCGATACTATTCTCTGTCCCCAAAACGCGTGCACATCACCAGTAAAGCCATACATCAGTATAACAAGCAGGGACGTTGTTTTTGGAAGGCTACTCATCTGAAAGAGGGCGGAGAAGACTAAAGCTGCTCAGAAAGAAAAGCAGAAAAGCCCATGCCATGATCAGAGCAAGCTCTGGGCACACAGCTCCAAGTACTGAGTATTGCAAATCTGACCTGGCACCTGCTAGTATTGGATCAAAAGTGCTGCAGCCACCTGGTGCAAAGTGCTGCTGGATCAAAATTCTTCAAAAGCAAGTTAATTTTGTACCAGCAAATTTTGTGCTGCTCTGGGTATCATCTGTTCCCCCAAAAACTGGCACAGAAGATGGAGGCAGTATAAATACCGCAGCACGTGATGTGAGTAATTTGACAGAAATGGGAGCATATATTCATGCTCCAGCTGGATCAGTGGGTGATCTGGTGGTGAGCAGTTCTACCAGCAATGAATGTGGCACCACCACCAAAAAAAGAGAGGGGACTTTCATGCTGACAACTGATTGAAAAAGAAATCCAAAGTACAAACAATTATCCTTTGTTGCTTTATTCTTTCACCAAGGTTTTGACAAAAAACACCATTTTGTCAGCTTTTATGTTTCATTGGCTATGGACTTATGTCCAAATGGGGAACAATAGTACATTTAGACTACAACTGAATATTTTACTTAAAATAGCCCATTTGGCAACATATACCCACGTTTCATAATAAAACAGCAATAGCAGAGTTATTTAGTATTTTTAATTAACTGAGAAGACCAATGCATTTCAAATAAGACACAAACCAGCAGATGAAATGTTTTGAGCTCTCATGGTCCCTCTCTCTGCCAAAGAACACATGAATAAAACTAAGTCACAAGATTGGAGATTACTTCTTTCCTTTTTTTCCCCTAGATCAATCTTTTTACCAAGCTATGTCCTAAAGGCCTTATACAGATATTATTTCAGTAGAATGCCCTTCACCTTAGGGTTTGCCCATCACTCAGTGGAGACAACTGGTGGATGTGTTTATCCTATCAGAAATATCTGGAGCTGGTATTTCTAGGTGGGTTCTTTCATTAGCAGTTGAAGCATTCTTGCTAATGCAGGATTACAAGAACCACCAGCATCAGAAAGAGCACTTGGGGTGATCTACAGGTAATTTGGTAGTTCCTGGGCTTTCTGTAATTGCATGTTCACCATTGTCTTTTTTGAGAAGTTTCATTTCCCACCTTTTTGTGAACATCCACTTCCACAAGGATGGAATGATGGAAGGAATAAGAACTAGATTTTGGGGTAAGACCTAGAAGACCGATACTCATTTCCTTTCTCTGGTACTGTCATCCCAGGTGACTGTGAGCAAGCCAGGTACTGCTTCGGGGTCTGACTTCCTTACACCTGAAATTATATTTCTGAAGATGCTTACAGGGAAGAATACAGGATACATAGGTGTCACTGTCCAGAAGCCCTACGTGAGATATGCATGATCCAGTCTCCTCCTAGGTCTTCTCAACTGTGCTATTCCCTCAGTGCTGTGATCTCTCCTCTCTTTCTACCAGGTTTTTCTGAGCTCACAGATGGATGTCTCAGTAGAATGCCTCTAATCAGGCACAATATTTTGCATGTAGTTAATCATTCATATGGGACTCTACATTTCAAACAGTTCAGATTTTCCTAATTAATGTTTTGCATCGTGATCGTATTTACAGTAATTGGGACTGATATTTGAAGTACAGTAAAAGCTGTCATCTCATTCCCTCCTAAAGAGCCCAATTACCTTCATTTGTTAGCAAATTCATACTAACATTTGCGTTTATTACACTTGACAACATAAAGCCAGCTCCTTCCCTGACACAGCTCAGCAGCACAACATTGGCCCAGACCTAAAAGATGCTGCAGACCTAGTTTTGAAGGCTACAGTTGGGAATGCCTTCCTGACTTACATCCTGACAGCAAAATCAATCAAAAATTTCTTGTCCAGGACAAGAACTTCCCTTGTGCCCATGCTAGATGTTAGCCAGTCACTACTGAGGAAGATGACAGCTTTTGTAATTAGACATTTCTCTGACGTTCACATGCTACAGGAGACAGCCTGTGCACAGGTTTGCTCAGCCCAACTTCCACCTAATTCCTCCTGCCTAGTGTTTTCAATTATCACCTCTGAAGGTCTACAACCAGCCAAGAGGAAATATTAGGTTTATAAACTGGGTCAAAAGTCAGGCCATGTGAAACAAGGCATTAGTCTTTTTGGGTTTTCACATCTCTGGATTACAGCCCTGAAGGATGGCTGTAGAGTGGCACATGCAACTCATGTTGGGAGTTGCATAGCTGCCGTTGCATCCAAAAGTAAATTTTGCAATCGGGTATTAAAATGCACCTGTGAATTTGGCTATGTCATATAGCCTTATATATGTGGCCATATACACTCCAACAAGGTGTTTACAAGTATGCTGTACAGGTGCTTCAGAGCAGGTCAGTCATTCCACAGACAGGAAAGAGGATGGAAGAGTGCCATGCTTGCTTCTCATTCTGGGAAGTCTTATTTCAGCTGCTGATTGTTACCTAATAACCTAATCAGCAGTAACAGCAATATTTGGCACTTAAAAACACTTTATATTCAAAAAGCTACACAAGCAGATTAGGTGGGAAATTAATCCCTAACTAATTAGCAAAGAAAGCAAGCAATAACAATATTTTAGGATCAGAAAAGAGAACTACAGTATCAAGGTCAGATCATTAGAGCACAGCCATTCATTTGTTGTGGTGTTCTGTAGGGAAACAGGTGTTTTTCAGCAGGGAAATAAGGTAAACTATGATTTTAACAGATGTTAGTGGGTCAAGGTTGGACCTAGTGGGATGCTTTGAGTTGCCTAATTAATAAACATTTAAACAATAAGGAAAAAAATCTGTAGATCATACTCATCCCAGCTACAGCAGAGGTTTGAAAAGGTCTCATTACAGTGTGTTAGTGAGCACCAAAGACACCTCCCTGCTTGGGGTAAACAAGATGTGAATGAGAAGCAGAGATCAGAAGATCTCACCCTTCTCACTTACCTGCTGAGAAAACCAAATTTGTCTTTGCATGAAATTTCAGCACAAAGTTTTCCAGCTGAAATCAGTTTCATGATTCAACAGTTCAATAAGCAGAAACCTCTCTCTCTCTCTTCTTGGTAATTTTCCCAAGAGTTTCCTCCAACTGTTTTAGCTCTTAATTTATCTCTCTCTCTCTTTTTTTTTTCCTACAAGCAACTTCTTCCCCAAGCACCTATCTACAATTGAATCCTACTCTAAATTCATGTCAAGATCAGCTTATGTATTCACTGCTGAATGAATTTCAAATATGTGCTCCTTGTGTTCTTTTCCTAACAGGATAGAGAGGCCTCTTGAGTTGCTTTAAATGTCTCATTACAAATGCTTCATTAGAAACTACGTCACAGATTGTGTCAATCTGGTCCACACTTTCATGCCAAAAAGTAAAGACTTTCAAGCTGTGCCTTTCTTACCATTAAGTTTCCAATCTGTTTTTAGAATCTCAATCAGTTCTTTAAGGAATGCAAATGTTAGTTCTCCCTTTAGTGCTGAAACTAGCCACTGGGAAATGCACATGCATAATGCTTTCCTGTTCCTGCATGTATTGAAACAATAATCGATGCTGGAAGGGTAGGCTATTTCTATATATTTTCCAAAGGACACACAAACCTTCTACACTCATAGGGACAGATCCCCTCCTTCACATTGTCTGAACAGAAATAATTCAGTTGAAATCAATATTTCATGTGACAAGAGTTTAATCAATATCAATGTGAGAAGCTTAAGACCATTGGGGCTGAAGCTGATCTTATGGTAGTGTAACATGAGTCAAGTTTCTTGAAGCCTGTTTTTCCCCTCAGCCGGACCTGGCTTACAACACCACAAATGTACTTGCTTCAGGAGACTACTCTTAACTGCTACTTTCTATGTAGTGCAACTTGGCTCCATTATTGTTTCCTACATACTCAGAACCCCTGCCTGCTTTACAGACACTGTGCACTTTAGTTTTGTCAGTAACCCTTACTATGCTGTCTAATATCTGAATGGTAGAGGTCTTCTCCTTCTGTGGTTTCTGAACCATGTGGTAAAATATAGATTATTATTTTGCTGCTGCTGCTAACTCAGTCTCAGAAGCTGAGTTAAAAACTCCTAGTTGGTAGGAAACCATAAAGAACTTGTACAGAAAAATGTTCTCAAGCAGATTATTAGCAGTTAAAATAGAGGCAACCAGTGAAAGTGTGAAATGGAAAACCCAGCACCTTGGATATGGGAAGCTCAAATCAGATGAAAACAGAGGGTAGAATATATGAAATACAGCACAGATTATTCCTTGTTGACTGTGGTGGAGAAGAAGGTGCACAGAACACCTGTGCTGCTGGCAGCTGTGCATCCAGGCAGCTTCATCTGTCTGATGGTCCTGGCTGAGAAACACCAGACCATCGTCTTGCATCAAGGTAGGATCTCAGAGACTTCACAGCCTCTACATCAACCTTTCCTTACCATCATCAAGGTTTCCTAAGACTTAACCACAATATCAACACAGCCCATGTGTTTCCATCCTATCAAAACATTGTTTGCAGACTGTGACTGTGTTTCATTCAGTCTTCTTTGTATCAGCCCCTCATCTGCTTTTCTCTACCCACATACACTTTGTTTCCTAGGACTGCATCACCCATAACTATTCTCCTCTAGACTCTATGTCACAGGGTGGTGGACATGAGACTGGGCACAAGACTGGACACAAGACTAAAGTGGCACTTTATTGGGTGTAAGTAAAACAGTTCTTGCCACACATCATGGTGTGATACGTACTTTTTTATCCAAACAAAGTCACAAAGTTTGGTTCAGATCTGCTGTAATTCCTAGACTTCTTTCAGTACATCTAAGTCTACTGAAGACTCTTATTTTTGGTTTGTGCCTTTTGCTTGCTAATACTAAAATTTTGCTTATTGGGCTGCAGCTTTTTAGCCCAGTGGGTGTTTTTTTCATTAAGAAACACTTAAGTCCTTTGTCGTTCATGCTGCCCCTCCCAGATGGGAGTCATATGCAGGTTTAACAGGTATATTCTCTATTCCATCATCCAAACCACTAATGAAGCATTTAATATCAAGCCCAGGTTATAAGTCCTTGGATGCATCTCCTCAGTTGGAAAGGTAATCATAACTAGTCTCTGAACAAGATTTTCAAAACCAGATGTGCACTGTCCATGTTGCATTTTCATCTACAGCAATCTTCTTCAACCTTATTCACAAAGAACCAGTCAACACTTTTGAAAAAAAAAAAAAAAATCCATGGACCATCTTGTGCAATGATACCACATGAGATTTAGGTGTGGTGAAAACTAGGTGAAAGCTCTTTTGTCCTCCCTCCTTGCATTGCATTACCAACATGTGCACGTATTTCTTTTTAACTGTTGTTAGTATCCATTTTGCAACTCACCTCTGATATATTACAAAAGACTAGAGATCAGTCCATAAACTACCAGAAAGAAACTTGAACTATACCAGGTTCCTTTATGCTGATTAAGACAAACACCTCCAAGACAGTATTAAAATCTGTTGGAGTCAAGTTTTATCTATTGCTTTTTCATTGACCCCCTCTCCAGGTTCTGGAGGAAAGGGAGATTTCATACATTTTTATGGCCCAATGTTGCAATACTTTGGCTAAAAGGCAGTAAGATCCTGACAACTATATGCTTTCTTAATCTGGACGATTTCAGAGATTTTTAGGAATAAACCACAGTAGGTCAAAGAATGGTGTTAGATATTGCTTAGTGCTGGAAACCATAAGAAGGTGTTTCCAAAGATGGGCACACTGTCCTGCATTGCTTTCAAGACCAATTTCCTACAACATCCAAAGCTGAGACATGCCTTCCATTACAATGGCAATGGTTGTGCACGTCCACCTCCCTTTCAGAGATTAAGTTTGTCACAGATGCTCAGAGCCTCAGGCCTTCAGCAAACATATTGCCTTCTTTGTCTGGAAGAGTTAACCCCAATCTTGTGACCACAGATTACATATTATGTTATGCACCACACTGTCACAGATGTTTTAACACTTCTACATGTCTGACAGGAGTAGGAGGATCCTCAAGGGAAGCTGTAACTACAAATATATTACATTGAATCTTGAAGGAGAGGCCATGCAATGTCTAATTAGATTTTCCTCACTTCTTCCTCACATTTGGCCAGTTGAAACATTATGAAGTTTCATAACAACTGAAGGGAAGGACTCTTTTCTGCTGGTGTTGTTTGCTTCCCAGCTGACTAAATTTCAATTAAGTAGTGGAAGAAATTTAATTGAGCTGTGCTGAGTTCTCCAATGACTAACAAGTCTGCTCCTGAGGTTTGGAAGAAAACATATCACCTGCGATGTGTGTCATCTCAAGGATGAGGCAGCAGAGCTGAAGGAGCACTGGAACATGTACAGCTGGATTTCTTCTTTTCCAAATGAGGCCCAAGCAGTATAGTCCATGTATACAGTATCTTAAAGAGAACAGGGTAATAAAAGTCTCCAAAATCAACCCATCCATACCTCATCACAGAAACTACTAACTACTAACATTTACAAGACCAAAAGCTTGAGCACAGGGTTTTGAACATACTGATTTAAATGTTTCTTTGAGGATATGTAGATCACTGTGATGGTGTTTACTGAGCTCATTCAGAAGTCAGCAGCACTCTGCGCTGGCTACACACTATACCCACATCTGCTAACCTTGCTGAGAGGTGTCACTTCTTAGCTCCTGCAGAGGACACAAGCTACTACTGTCTCACAGGACTGTCCCGTACGTTGTGTAGGTACTAGTTGGTCAGGGAACTTGACCCATGAATTTCTGCATTTTTCTCCTTTTCACAGCTTAGATGTATCCTCCAAAAATGTCAGCTTGCATTGCAGTTATCGCCTCCTTTTGCTACTTTGACAATAGAAATATCCATTTAAGTGAATGAGAAATAAAGTGTTACTCACTGTAAGGTATCTCTGCATTGCCACAGCAGCACTGAAGAACCTTTATGCTACTAAAAAGAGACAGTTTGACTGTACATTCTGAACCTACTCTCGTTTTACAGTTGCCATTAAGTTGTGGCTGAACCCTGGCCCTAGTCACTGGGCAGTCAGGGTGGAGAGCAGTCTGTAGCCCATGGAAGAATGTGGGCAGGATAGAGACTGCTCTCTTTGAGATACTAGACTGAATCACCTCCGCATAATTTTGGTTTTACAGCTGCGGAGGGTTGCGCAGCCTCCCAGGGAACAGCTGAGCAGTCCTAGCCTATGGCACAGCCCTTGGTGCTCCAGCAAAGCTCCTCTCCTGGATCACCTTTGGGCTGGCTTTTTAATTAAGATGTCTGTTCCACTGAAAAGTGGTGTCTACCTCTCTGATACACTGAGTTCTCTAACCCAGTGGGGAAACACAGCAGAAGATGTGCGCACTGTTGGTAAACACAGGCCACACAAGTCCAAATCAGAGCAGAGACACACTGCTTTTATTGTGAAACAGGGTATCCATTTTCCCAGACTGACTAGTCAAGAGAAAGGCTCTCCAGTTCTCAAGTGTTTTCAGAACTGGATTCAGTGTATTTCTGGGAGGTCTTTCATCAAACATGCTGAATTCAACTTAGAGATGACAACAACTTGCATGTCATGCACCTGCTTGTGATGACTAAGGATTTCAGGCTAAATGACCTGAAGACGCTTTCTGGCTTTTCTGGCTTTAAATCTTCATACCTATTTTAATGCCATCTTCATTAACCCATCTTCATTCTCCATTTTCATACCTGTCTTCATACGTTTTTGTGCTTGATGGTACAGAACCAGCAGCAGGGACCAGTCTGGAGAAATACATCTACTATCTCTCTTCTAATGTTGGCCTTTTTGGAAACCATTTGATTTTTTTAAACTGACATCCTTTTCACCATAAATGTTTTCTACCAAAGGCTCACAGCAAGTATGTCCCCATTCACAGTCTTTTCGAACTGACTGCCATTGTTAATTCAGATTTTGTTTTTGTTTAAATACTAATGTATTGATGCACTGAATTTTTGAATGACTCATCTAATTCTTTAAGTAGGTGGATTGTATGCCTTCATGAAGTAAAAGTATACTTTAATCTCAACCGCCCATTTCTTTTAATCTTTGAAGGCAGAATGAAACAATCCGGCAGTGCAGTTGACTGTTGTTTGAGGAATATTTCTAGTCCTGCACCTATGTCATAAAACAGACCTTCAATTACCCTAGAGCTTGCTAGCATGTCTTCACACTACTTCAGTTCTCCTCTGGCTCCAAGAAACTGGTTTAGACCATGGCATATTTCAGGCCAGTCTTGAATTCTGCTGGGCTCCATATCTGTCTAGGCCGACTGGAGCTGGTGAAGCCAATGGCTGTAGCATCATCTGTCCATTCTCCTCTTTCCCCCAGTTCAGGCTCTTGGCTTCCCAGCCTCGACCAGTTTGAATCTGACTCTTAGTAGCACCAACTCAGAACAAGAGCTCGAGATGCATGCATACATGTAGCTGTTTCTGTCTTTGGACCATAAAGTTGGAGGCTGACATGCAGAAGAAGTTTATGGGCAGCCAAGAGACTTAGAAGAAATCAAATGCAAGGTTTCCTGCTTCCTACGTATGGCCATCAGACGGTAAAAACCTACCAGTAAAGAAGAAGTCAATTAGGTCTCATATCTTTATTTAGAAAGGCAAAATACGGAGGTGGATATTTCCTCCTCAATACCAGTGCACAATGGTAGCCTCTGCTATGTACTAACTTTCGTTTGAGCTGCCTTGACCAGCTAATCCATCAGCTGCTCCTTGTGGCAATGTACGTACATACCTGATTAAAAAAACCAAAAGTCTTCCATTAAACTTGCAGACAAAACACAGTAGATGTAATAGTTCCACTTTCCCAGCCTGTGTTCCATATTTGGCTGTGTCAAACTGTCTAAGCACATTTCTTAAAGCAAGAATGAAGGTGTTGTCTGCATCAGATTTGCTGGAGAGAGTTTTTATTAATTGTCCTTCATCCAGGATAAATTACACACATTCAGCAACCTCAGCTTCAGAAAATAAATCAGAAAGAGTAAGAAAGTGGTATTATATAAGTTAAATCAACTCAGCACAGGTACTTACAAGTCCTACATGCAGCTTTTGACTGATTTATAATTACTTAATTCCCTGAAATTAAAGAAAAATGAGCTGCCTGATTGATCTTGTAATCCAGGGGCCACAAACTGCCCTTGTTAATAGAAGACCTGCTGGTTTGGATAATAGAGAGAATTGCTAATTTACTTGCTATTCACTATGCTATAATTTTTCCTCTGAACTGAATTGTTAAAAATAAACAATTTCTTTTCCTTCCCAAATAGGAAAAAAGAGAGAATTTATTACCAAAAGTGTTTTGTGGCTTTAGGGGGAAAGTTAAATTTAGAACTTAGACTAGTTGCACAAAATGCTTTATAAATATTTTAAAGAGCTAGCTTCCACTTTCTTCTGAATATAGATAGGAGTAGGGAACAGACAAATAAGAGTTTGGGAGGGAGTGCTGTCCACGAAGCCTGATGTACTTCTGAAAATGAGTGAATGTATTTCACTTGGGATTTAACCTTTCTTGACTCTGTAACTTGGCTTTATAAAACTTCAAAGCCCATGATAGCCAGACTGGTCAGATGGGAACCTGTTGGTGACTCAGTCTGTAGCCCAAGAACTCCCTGCCTCCTGCCCAGATGTGCCTGCACTGGTGCTTCCTCATCTATAAACTGGGGTACAGCTCTGGCTGGTGCTTCCCGGGCATGGGCCCAGGTGCTTTCTCACGAACGCTGTGCTGTATGAACACGTCTGTTTGTTAGCACATATTTAGTTTTAATGCAGCATGCCATGCTTGATTTGTGATGCCCACTAAGCAGAGACCAGCCCCCACTTCCATTCTGAGCCTCGCCTACCAGCTGCACTGTACTCTGCCAGCCCCTGTGCCTCTGCAGAGCCTGGCTTTCCCTTTCCATACCTTTTCTGATTTCTGGATGTCCTTACAGTGAAACAGAACCAGAATTCCCCCTCCTCACCTCCTTGTCTTGGCAAGCAGGAGACAACTGGGAGCTAAGGCCTGGAAAATGCACGCCTGCCCAAGTTCAGCCTGGAGCACAGCAGAGGCAGGCTCAGGCTGAGGTGGCTGCTGGGCAGATCGGTTCTCCCAGGAGCTAGTCCTTCAAGTGGCTCTGTTAAAGGTGGTGTTCAGGACTCTGGGATGTGTTCCTATAACTCCTTTGCACCAAACTCTCTCCAAACTGATGCACCAGAATAGAAGCAAAGAACGTGTGGAGATTGTGTGCAATAAACCCCAAAAACTTGGCCAGACCAGAGGTTTGGATAAAAGCCTGGATCTGGGATCTGGGCACACTGTGCAGTGTATATACAATACATGTCAAGAGTGACATTTTAGAAGAGCTTAGGAGAAGGAGAAATGATGACTTGCATCTCCCTGAACATAACTCCAATTGCAGAACTAGAAAAGAGCAATCAGCCCTTTTTAACCACACTTGTTCTCACAGAAGAGTCAGGAAATTAAAGAGTTTTTTTTTAGGCAAAGAGATCAAATTAATTTAGGTCCCACACTTCAAAAAACCTGGCACTCTTACCAAACAATGAAGAGTTTCAATAGGAAAGGACAATTAATTACTCCAAAGAGTCTGCTAAATGTTAATAAGCACAGAACTTGGAGATAATAATTTTCATCTGACAACTATTCTCATTAACAGTTGCTCTGTTAAGTAACATTTAGAAATCCCAATTGAAACTTTTAAATACAAAGACAATAATGTTGTATTGTTTGATAGACTCACAGCCTGGGTGCATTACATAATTTTTTTGGAATAGTGCAGGCAAAGAGGAAAAAGTATTGCAGCAATGCAACAAGGGGAAAAAAAAGAGCTGCAGTGGTTTGCAGCTGAGTAATTAGAAACAGTTAATTGCCACATACAGAAACCAGCATTCATGTGACAGGGTAGGCCTGGACTAAAGCAAAGACAAATGTTGTCCACACTTTTGAGCAGATCTGGTCAAAGATTTATCAGAATACGATATTGTAAAATAGATTCCTCTTTTTGGTAAGAAATTTTGGGATTAAATACTAACCATAAAGTCTCACTGAAATGATGACAGTGATCACTTTCATAAAACATATTATTGGGAAATATGTGTCTATGTTCAGATGAACAAAAGTAAATTTTTTATTAATTAATTAAATGCATGTATATACATGTGCTCATAGTTTCAGAGGGAGAATAATTTAAATACGGTAATCGTCAGCCTATTTTAACTAAAACCTCTTTCTTGTAATTCGTGCTACTCTGTAGAAAAATCAACCTGCAAGCAGACAAATGTATTATTCAAAGCACTTGGGAAGCCACAGTAACAGGTATTTAACTGACCCAAGTATTCACAAGGCTGGTGGTCATCAAAGAGAGTCTAAACCTGAAAAAAAAAATTAGAAGTGCCTTTAGTTGTGGTTTCAGGATATGTTTGTAGCTGTATGTCAAAGTACTGCTGCTGATTCCACAGAAGTACAGAAGGGACCTTTGGAAGGCATCCAGTTCAACCCCCCTGCTCAGGGAGGGCCACCTAGAGTCTGTTGCCCAGTGATATGTCTGAACAGCTTTTGAGCCTCTTCAAGGAGAGAGATTCGTAGGTGGTACCTTCCTTTTCATGTTATTACTGAAGCAAAACTAGGCCCACCATTACCACATCAAGTGAAATCAAAATCATAAACTTGAGGGCCTCATAAATTCACAAGCTTTCATGTTTTAGACTAAATCTGGGTAGGTCACTAAAATAGAGATTTGATTTCCTTCATTATTTCTTAAGGAAAAAAAATTCCTGTAAAACCATACTTAAAATAAAAAATCATTTCTTTGTTCCAGAGATGGTCACATTACAGGATTGAAGGGGTTATAGAAAAGCCTAAGAGTTAATACTGTTAACATCATGAGACAGCTTTGTCTAGCACTTTGCTGTTTGTCCCTAGATTTTAAGTGAATTTGAGAACTACTTCTGTCACCTTTCAGGCATGGCCTCTCATGTGCTCTGACACATCACACTGGGCTGTGCATGTGACATCATGTTTTCCTTAAAGAAAGAAGTCTGATGTGACCTATACAACTTCAGGCTGTGAGTCACAGCATGATGAATTGGGTAGGAAATCTAAAAAGAGGCTTTTGCAAAATCCACTATTAAGAGTTAATTTTTCATCTCAGAAACTACAAATGTTAAAAAATAAAAAAATACTTCTAAAAATGCCAAATTCCTCTGTATCCATTTTTTAGGTCTAGATTGGTGGTTGTAATATATTATTTTCTTTTAAAGACTTAAATTAACAGATAGATTAGATAGATAGATAGATAGATAGCAATAGAAATGTTCTTTTCAAGTTGTTTTTCTTCTTGCTAAAAGAAGGTTTTATTTTCTAGGTAAGATAAAGATGAAATGAGCAAGCTGTGCAATATGCAATGAAACAAATGAATGCTTCTCCTTATCCTGAAATTGCAAAGAGAATAGCTCTTTCCTGGGTCTTTTAAGATGTATTGTAATTATTTTCATTATGATAGCTGGTTGAATTTCAAATTTATGTCACCTATTGAGCTGTTCACTTCATAGCAGGATTTTATCTTCTCTCTGAACTCTCACAGCAGAGCCTGAGCAGCATTGAGTACACAGCTGTTTTATCTAGCAGTTGGGTGTTGTGAAGCATCTTAGCATCTTTGAATCCCAAGTAGGTGGACTTTGTTTCCAGCTCAATGTCCGCTGAAGTCAGACACATATGAAAGATGCCTCATACTCTTACAAATAAGACCGTGAACCCTTCCAGCCTACCATGAAGAACCTTTAGAGAGCTGCAGCCCCTCTCTGACAGAAAGCAGAAGAACCTGTGAGGGCAGAATGCTGGAGCCACAGACACAAACCTCCTTGCAGCCCACTACTGTGGCTACAGCTCACCACTTTCCATGACTGCCCAGCTTAGAGAGGCTGGGCAGTCATGAAAATGGCTTCTCTATTGCTGCCCACTGAGCTGCCTGTGTTAGCCAAGTCAGTTAAAAAGGACTAGTTTAAACATCAGATTCGGATTTATTTTGCTTGTTTTCACTGAGGTGGGAGCACTTGCACAGGTAGTTGAGTGAGTAGATCAGAGTAGCCATAGCCTCTAAGAGTGGGTAGCACTGAAAAGCTGGTGCAATACATCTTCTGCTGGCAGAGCCGCATCCAGGACAGATTGTCTACAGCCTGTTTTACTCTGAGTGTCATACTGCTGTACCTAAGCTCTTCTGGGAATAGAACTAGTTCATTTAAAACTTTCTCAGGTCTCCCCATGATACATGGCACCTGTGAAGAGCAGACACCTCCACAAACAAATCCTTCTCCACATCCAGGAAGGTCATGGCTGCATTAACCTCTGGATTGCCTTTGTCTTTGCCTTCCCAGCAGTGCAAGATAGTTTGATGCAGGGAAAAAAAAAGGAAAAAAAATTAGCACCAATCTGTGATGTTCATACATTGTGAATAACCCCCCATGGAGCAAGGTTGCATGACTGAGGGCCAAAAAGGCCAGTTGAAAAACCTTGGAGTAAATTCAGGATGTAGCAGACTGTCCATTGCCAGTCAGGGTCCAGTACAATAAAAGTGCTTTCGGGTGAGCCTGGGTTGAATAACCTTATCAACTCAAGTTGGGCATGTAAAATTAAATGTTGCAAATATCAAAACATCTCCATTGCTTCATCCTCCTAATTTTTGCTGGCATGATGGAATATTGTCCTGTATATTTATTTCCCTGGCTTCCGTCCTCCTCTGCTCCGGTCAGTGATAAACAAGGAAGAGTGTCTCTCCTCCACAAAGCTCTCACCCTGCTCTACCTCCCTGAGAGCTCAGTGGCAGCTAAAGATTATCCTTTGATTAAAGACTCTCCTTTGATTCCCTGGGGAATCGGCCCTGCTAATTCACTTTTTCCTTGCTGCTGCCTGCAACAGTCCTCTCAGATCAGCCTGCTCCAGAAGGAACATGGCCAAGTGAACTGAATATCAGCAGCAATTAAATTTTTGATGGTCTCTAAGCAAATACCCTCGCTCAGTAATTTTGGTTTGCTTGTTTTGCTCAGGCAGCATCTGCAGTCAACTTTTGATGAAGTTTTTTGACTCAAATGAGCCAGAGCCATGAAAATAATATATTCACTTAAGCATATTCAAATTCCAGTTATAAAAATACAACTGTTGCGGGGTGGGCAGCTAAATTTAATGCATACATGTTTGTGCACAATGAAATCTACATATGTATCTGTAATGCTGCCTCCATCAGCTTTACACCTTACTTTTACACTGGCAGTGATTTTCTGAAAAGGAGTAAAATAAATCTGTCTGCTAACTAAATTTCAGCATAAGAAAGCTTTTAGACATACTATCAAAATAAAGTGATTTGGTTTGCTCACAGTTCTGTACATTCTGATTCAAGTTCAAAGTACAAAATTTTCTTCTAGTGCAGAATTACACATCTGCACATAAAACAGTGTGCCCTTCATTCAACCACCTCCTTGTATTCACAAAATGTTAGTCATATCTTGTCATAAGCTGTACCTTTCCATAAGGAATAAATAAGGTAGTAGTAGAATAGCATTCCCATTCGTATTACCTATTCTAAAGCTGCATTAAGCAAGTATTTCCTTGAATATTAATTTTAAAATCGGTTTTAGATGTTACGTTTGGAAATGTCATTGCATAATATAGATGACTGGAGTCATTAACTTGTGCATAACATTAATGTAAATTCATCTGGAATCTTCTGCTTGAGGGGAAGGTGAAAAGCAATTTGTTTACAGCAATAATGGTGGAAGACAGTCTCAAGATGCTCATAGGAAACATATATAATTTGAAGAAGGGAATTTGATTTTGTCCAAAAGCAAGCACACTGGAAGGGAAAAAATTAAGCCAAGGCATTGTTTTCTGAGGCAACAAGGGACAAAAGTGGACAAAAGAGCCAACTTTCACACCTTTGGTTTCAGGACTGGATATGTGCCCTCTGTAATGACAGCAGGGAATGAAACATTCAGGTGACAGCTTAGTGATTTATATCTCATGGTGTCCAGAGATATAAAAACTTCAAACTTTGAAGACAAATGGAGTAACTCCCAGATCTACATCAACTTAAAGCAGAATTTGCTTGTGGGTAGTAGAGGAAATAGAGGGTTTGTAACTAAGGTACAAAAGTCCTTTGTAAGGTAGACTTGATGCAATTTTTTTTCAATAGGTATAATGTAAGTACTTAGCAGAGTGTCTTTCTCTGGCCCCTTGACATTTAAACAGGAATCTATTAGTCAACTGATGTCATTAGCTAAAGTACATTCTTTCTAAGGATGACACTGATGATCTAATCGATCATCATTATTAAGCTAACATCAATCAACTGCAGGTAGACTACAGCAGCTGCCTGATAGATCAAGTTCCTCTCCTAAAGTTGGAGACAACAGACTTCTTTTCAATTCCTTGCTTTTTAAAACTCACGAAATGTTGACAGGCCAAATTCTGCTGCTGATTTCAGTGGTGGTGTTATTTTAGATTTATGGATGTAAAAAATAAGAGGAATCTGTGTTTGCTTGTTTCAGCAATGGGAAGACCATAAAACTGTCACGGTTGTGACATAGCAGTTTGGAAGAATAAGTAAGACACTTCCCTGTTAAGTATCAAAGACAAATTTATTGACAAGTCTCAGCTTTAGACATCAGCCTAATACAGTGAAATCAACTGTTAGAAACTCCTAGTCCTTTTCACAGCAAATTTTAGCAAAAAATGAAGAGACATCCTAGAAATAAGATGAATGTTGACCTGAACATTCATTCATTCACTACTGACTTCATTCACTGCTGACTGCATTCACTGTGCTTCCTTGGTTTGTTGAAGCTATTTTATAAACAATTTTATATGTATGTTGAGCAAAGTTAGCAACTATTAGAATGATAATAATTTTGTTCAGGGAACAGGTTACTACCAGCTTCTGGGCTGATACTCTTCTCCATTTGCTTATGGGAAGGGCATGAATCACAGCAGAGTGGGTGTGGATCAACAGTGACCTCCACCAAAGTGATACTTCGAGCAGTAAACAAGTGTGAAGAAAGAGGTGAACTTTGACAGGAAAAGAGCAGGCAAACAAGGAATGAAAAAAGAAGTAGAGTTTAAAACTATTCTTTAGTCATTTTTTGGTTATTCTTCTTCTACAATAACGTAAGGACAGATTTTTGTAGTGCTAACCAGCTCATAAACTGCATGTTCCTTATAGCAGAGGTCTGGCACCCAGCTTGGTCTGGAAGGATCATCGCAGTCTGGAGCTGGTAAATAGGCATGGCCGAAGCAATCCACATTACCAAGCCCATGTTCAGGAAGGATCCACTACCACTGAGTTTTTAAAGGGTACACAGATGAAGAAATTCTTGACCATGAGTAAACAGAATGTGGAAATGTCTGAAATGGGCTTCTGCTCTCTGAGAAATCACTTGCTCATTTCAAAGAGCCGTGCCCTGGTGTCTGCCCTCAGGACAGCAGCAAGATCATCAAGTCATCCCATAAAGGCATGTTTCCCTCCGGTAGCAGTGAGACCAGGGCAGGCAGAGCCTGTGCCGTAGGGAGGAGATGTCGTACCAGCCTCTGAAAGACAGGAATGAAAGGGAGAGGAGCAGCAAGCCAAGATGGGGGTGCCTGTCAGGTCTGCCTCATCCCTGTCAGATGTCAGCTGCCTCCACTGCTTCTAACTATAAATGTGACAGATAGGTGCCTCATGCCAATGAGTGCTTATAATCATGCACGATGAAAGGATCTGAGATTATGGTGCTGTCAGTGAATTCTGTGTCAAACTGGAAATTTATATTTAGTATTTACTTCGCTTGAAGTCACTTAAGTTATTACTGCAGTTCTTAGCCAATTCTGGGCTCCGCTCCCTCCATCCTTACATCTGACTGAGAAGTTATGGAAGTGATATTCAAAAGAGCCTGTGGGAAGCAGACGCACAAACTCCAAAGAAATTCAGTAGGATTTGGGTATCTCAGAGCTCTTTCAGAACATGTGCCCGCTGATTGCCAAGTAAATGGAAAGTGCTTTATCTTAACCCAATCTCTCAGCACAGTTTTAAGTGATGGCCCAAGGTGCCAAAGACCTGGAGAGGTAAAAGAGGTCAGCAGCAAATTCTGAGACATCCATTAAGTGATGCAAATTACTGGATACAGTTTGGCCTTACTCAAGATACCTGGTCCAAGCACCACCTACTTCTGTTTCAGATTCAGAACAAGCTCTCCAGTTATTTGCACTTCTCCATCAGCTCAACTGTAATTATGCCAGGATCATCTTGTCACTGTAACTCTACTGGGATGGCTCAAGAGCTATGGTCTTCTAAGGTGGATGAGTTCTCACCAGAATGAATCTTGCATGAGAACAACTGCCTTTGGGCAGACTCTGATAGCACCTCTGGACATCATGCATTTGGAGAATTTAATAGTCTGAGGCAAAAAGAATGATGGGGCAAAGATGCAGTTCAGCTTTAGTAAAGTCAGCTCCACTGAGACAAGGGGCAGATCATCAGAGACAAATAGGCTTGCATGGATTTCTTGCTCTTCTTCCAGTTAAAAGTCATAACCAGTGTAGTTCTCGGTCAGCCTTAGTGTAACCTGATCATCAGCAAACCATGGAGTCTCTATGGTACATACTGCCAGAAATGTTGTGTTTGAACTCAAAGAAAACTGCAAAAAACTGTATTCTCTGTCTCAACAATCCTGCCAGTGATAATGGTGTGCAATTTTACTCAATGGTGGACTAAAACAGGAGACTATAGGGCCAGAATTACACATATATATTCTGGCTAATGTCAATATCTACACAAGTGAAAGTTAGTTGGAATCTTTCACCCTATTCCTGAAATTTTTCTTGGATTTCCAATAGACTCCACAGTTACCCAGCAAATGAGGTCTCCTGCACTCACAACCTACTGGGGTATGGCTATAAATTATATCCCAGACAGATTTTAGAACTGACCTTAAATACCATATGTATTTAGCATAGACATCTAGCTAACAGCAACCAGCTCACAACACTCAGCTCTGTATGATATGTACAAAATTTCTTAATCTATATATGAAAAAGCACTGATTATAGGTTGTCAGATATGCTTCTCTTGAACTGATTTTTCTGCTGCTGAATCACATTCTCATAGTTTTTTTTATCTGCTTATAGCAAATTGTGGCCACATTTCCAGTTTATCATTTTAATATCACTCACTATTTTTAATGTTACAAAATAGTAGTACTGGAATTATGACTTTAAATAGACAGAGTAACCACTGACATACAAAGTACTCCATACATCATTAATTGTGCTAATAAATATTTATTTGGTCAACAGCATGTGGTAGTTTGAGCCACCACAAAAATCCAAAATCCAATTTCCAGGCTTCCCCCACCCCTTCCCAAAATTTTATCTCAACATTGAAGAGAAACTTTCAGGCCAGAGACTTCTATAGGGGAAAGGGGAAGTATATACATTTTATTACTATACAAATAAATACTATACAAGCTTAAAGCAACTATATATATAATATTACACACTTCTATCAGTCTGTTTAAGCTTCTCCCTCAATCAGTCCAGGAAAAAACTCTTCAGGCTGATAGGTAACCAGTCTCTCTCTCATGGGAGTGTTCGGGGAACCGAACACTCCCCACCCCCAACCTCCAGCTCTTTACTGAAGACCTTTCTTCCTCACGAAGTCCAAGAAGATAGCTCTGAGTCCATCCTCCTTGGCTCCGTGTCAATCTCTGCTGTGTGGTTCTCTCTCTCTCTTTGTCATACCTCGGTTCCATGGTGCTATAGTTCATCTTATCACAGTATGCATTTTGGAATCTTCATTCCTCCTTCATGTCTGTGGATGTCCCCGGTCAAACCCTGGCGGGGCACTCCCCGAGCCTCTCTCTGGCCCATCTCCTGGGTTTTTTCTCCCTGGCACTGAGCCTCCTCCGGCCCGTCTCTTGGATCAGCTTCAAAATACAAAGCCTTGCATCCACTCCCACTCACAGTGAGAGGAAAAGCCCCCACTCAGCTTTTGCTACAGGTGTTTGGTCCAGTTATGAACTGTCCCGAGCTCTGCAGTCTGGCTGGAAGGGGGGGCAAAAAGAGGGCCTGGCCTCCTTGCAAGGAGCTTGCCTCTCTCTCTCCCTCTTACCTTCAGGTGTTGTGAATCCCTTCCTTCACAACACACACTCACTCCAATGCTGCCTCCAACCCTGGCTTAGGCAGAGTTGTGGGGCCACAGGGATCCCCTTTTACCCCCCCCAGAGGGAGAAGAAGGAGGACCTACCACCCCTTGGCCTTCTACACCCACTCACACAGCAGACACAGACCGATTGCCAACAACTTCCGCTGGTTGTGTATATATTTTTTTTGTGTATATATTCTTTTTCAGCAGGAGCGAACAAGATGAGCAGTGACTGGCCCTCAGGGAAAACTGCCCTGGCATCCAATCACCTCTAAGCCCCTGACTTCCAGGGGGGCAATCTCAAACCATGACACAGCAGGAGTAAAAAATCTCTCCCAGCCACATCAACTTCACAATACCCTGTTAATTCTTAATTTTCATAGCTTTATCTGAATAAAAAAAAAACATTAGGAAGTTCCATGTTCATTTCTGGTGGAAAAGTAAATGTAATCTTAGTAAGTAATACTGTTTTGTTCTCAATTTAAAATGGTTTAGTGCTGGTTTATCACCAGACAGCTTTTGTCTAACAGACTGGCTCAACATAAGACCTTAAAACACCTGAAGAATTTTCCTGTAAGGAAAACTTTCTGTTTACGTCTGAAAATACTCTGCTCAAATTCTAGGCATAACTTTGCAGAACAAGTCTTAATAGAAACCTATTTGTTTCTTGGTACCTTTCAAGAAGAGGAGCTGTTGCTTGCTCTGACCTTTCTCAGAATGATGCACCGTACCTATCCCTGAAAGGCTCCCGCTGACTTTTGCAATACCTACCTCTGGAAGAGAGGGTGCTCAGTATCCAACAGAAATAAATCAAATCAGTGATCTTTACTTTAAATACATCTGTAACTTCTGCTAGTTTTTTCTTTCCCATCTAAGGTTGGAGAGGTGAAGAACTTACCTGTCTGTTACAGTCTGTGCAAGTCCTTACTGTTTTTCTCCCAACCCAAAGATAAAGTTTCCCACATTCTTTGGGCACATTCAGCACTGATCTGCCTTTTAAGATACAGGGAAGACTTTGTTCTAACTTATACCCACAGAAATCAAGCAGGTGACTCAGCATGTCCTGAAGTTAGTACACCCTCTAGGACTCCTTCTGAAGTTGACTCCTTATTCAGATCCAGTTTCCCAATTCTCACACATTATCATGATGTTCAGGAATGCTTCCTGATATTTGAGCAAAATATTTAATTTACAAACTTCTAGCACAGAGAGAACTCTACAAAAAAATAAGTCTGCAACTTTTTCAGATTATTTTCTTGCTCCCTGGTCAGTGTTGAGAATGTTTAGGAAAGGCCTCACCAGCTTTTTCACAGTATATGAAGAAAAAAGCAAATCTTTCAAAAAAATTTGCCTCTTTGAACATCAGAACCAAAAGCCTTTGCTCACAGGGGCTAGTTTCTGCTCATGTGTGAAATGTTATTAGAATGCTGAATTACAATTACTCCAAACACCAGGATTTTTCAAAGCTTGCCAAGGAAATGACCAAAAATTGGGTTTTGCAAAGAAAGCCAGGAGCATACTTTGGTTGCCATTTAGAAACTGCAAGTCAATGTATGGCTCTTAAGATCACATTTCTTGACCTCTCATCAGGATTCCTCACTTACCTTGTGAGGATTTCTGGGTCACACCCAGTTGAAACTTCCTAAAATCTTCTTGCCCAGATCTTTTAGCAACACTATTAACTCTTCACTACTCCCTTCTTTACGTTTGTCCTTACAGATTATTAATCCTCTAATGCCTACAAAATACAATAAAGTCATGAAAAGTAGACTTAGGCCAGCAGCACCAATACTGTTTTACAAGCATTTCACTACTTTGCCCCTTAAAAAATGAACTTCTGCATCTGTGTTTGACAAGATACTGAAATTTACTGATAAATATTTATAATTTCTTTTTTATTTAAGTAAATGTAATTAAAACATTATAGTTTAAGCCTTGTATGTTCTGATTTTCCTGAATACATAGTAGAAATAAAAAAGAAAGATAACCTGAAAAAGACTAGAAGATGATGAAAAAGGAAGTTAAATGGGTTTATCCTTAAAAGATAACAACAAACTGGTTTTTATTTTTTAAAAAATTATACTATCACTCTGTGTATTAAATGCTAATTGCCAAAAGAGTTTATATCACAAAATGTTTATGCATCTAAGACATAGAAACAACAAAAGATTTCTTCAAATTTTCCTCTGGGGGTTATTCCAGTGAATATTTGAAGGCAAGTGACTCAGTGATTAAAGACAGGGGAACTTCTGTGCCACTGTGAAAATAAAGCATGCCAGTTTTGTCCTCAGCTAATATAAATGAGTCCATAAGTCTCATTCTCCATTCTTTTGCATCAGTGAGATGTGTGTATAGTACCACTGATATCACTAAGCTTATAACCAGCAAGAATTTATGCTAAGAGAGAAGAAAATCAATGTAGTATAATTTTCGTGCTGTGTAACAATTGGGGTTTAAGCATATTTCTTTCAGGAGTAAAGTAAGTGGTAAAATGTTCATAAATACAATTAATAAACATTATCATGAAGCTTTGTACCACGTCCATCAAAATAGATGAAAATACATTCTTGATCTCTAGGTCAGTTGGATTTCTTCCCTTTCATACTATGGCGTGGTGCTCTCTTTGGGCAGAAGTCTGTAAGACCTCTCAGACAGCAGGCAATACAGTGAGGACTGGCATTTCTGGGAAGGGAAAGGTCAATGATCTCAACATTTTTTACATTAAAATTATTAATAGTGCTTGCACACTAGTGTTGTATCAATTAGACTGGCATCTCTAAAGCAGATTCTCCTTTCTCTGGATATGGAACACCTGACTGCAGTTATCTTGTTTGTCTGACAGGAGGTGAATCCAGAGACTGTCCTAAATATGATGCTTCACCTGGAAGGAAGGGAGGATGGGGAAGGCAAGAAAAGTCCTAATGACTTAATTGCTTAGTATTACCTTTTTTTGAGGGGGCTAAAAAATCCTACAATTTTCACCTTTCTAACAAGCCTAAACATGAGGTACATTATTCACTTTCTACATATGTTTGCTCAGCATCCTGAACAGCTCCCAGTTGGGAGAACAGTCTACTGGAGGTAGCTGCAGTGCCCACTGGGGGATAGAGGAGCTTTGCTTGAAATCCCCACCCACAATAAGGCCACCAGTGGACATGAACGTCCTTCAGCTGCACTCTGAAGTCCTAAAAAGTAGGCAAGGGACATCCATGCAGCTTTTACTTTTCAGGCTGGTCTATATATTTCAGTAAGGGATTTAAGAGACAGAGGCTGCATAGCAGCCTGATTGCCAAGAAACAGCCACAATGGGCAGCCAAGTGACAGGTTGTCCCAACAGGGCTTCAGGTCCTGCTTGAGTGAGTATTTCATTATTTGTACACAGGGGGATAACAGGGACAGGAATGATTGAGAATCTTTTCCCAGCATTTCCTGACTGCCCCATCACCTTAAAAAAATCTACACATTAAAACAATCTCTGAGACACTTAGAGATGTAGACTTTAAAACTGCTTTTCAGGGGTTAAAGCTGATCCAGCATCTTCCTTAATGTGGTAGGGAGTGCTTTGCCCTTGAGTTACTGATCTAAACGGGAGACACTGCCTCCAAGTTGTTTAGGATTTACAGTTCTGTGAAAAGAAAAGGAGGGCAATTACATGTGGTTCAACCTGAACACAATTTGTTCCCCATTTTGCCAGCTATCAATTAGTCATGCAGCCCTAATTTTACACCTCTATTTTTAGAGTATCCTTATTCAAGAACCTTGAGTCCACAGAAGATTACAAAGACATTTAGAAGCAAGAAAAGAAGAAAAATATTCATCTAGTGTCACCTTTGATCTTTCTACAGTATTCTAGAAGCACTAACTGTTACAGAGGTTTGCTTGTTAAAAGTGCTGTGTTTATACTAAGTTAATAAAAATTGTCATGGTTTATAACTAAACAGCAACAGAATACTGCTATAGAAAAAAGTACGTTAACTCACTAGTCAATGGATAAACTTACTGCCTCTTTGGTGTTCCACAGAGGCCAATGCTAAGAGGAAAAATCCTACAGTCAGAATAGAAGGTAAAATTCACATATTTGCTGTGACCTCTGACACCTCACTGCTACCAGCTGCTAAACTGCATAAAAAAAGAATTGCCGAGAAGAAAAAGGCCATGGTGTCAACATAAGAAGGACTGAGGAAAAAAGGTAGTGGGCAGAATGATGTAAAGACTGTCCTTTGCCACCACAGGAAAAACAAAGCAAGGACTCCAGGGAAAGCTCTCCTCCAACAGCCACGTAATCCCTCCCAAGAGTGCACTAAGCTCTGTCAAACACCCACCTGGATGGACAGTCTTGTTGAAGGCTGCTCCTGACCTTTTCCCTCAGCCAGTCAGAACTCCCTTCCAGACCAAATATATTTATTAGCAGCTATGTTTAACTTGTTTCTGCAACTCGGCAAAAACTACCCTGTCCATAGATCATTCAGAAGATGATGTGGCTACTGATGTGGTTGGGCTTTACTCCTGCACCCGAATCCACAGATGGGAACTGGGCAGCTGGCAGGTAGCTAACAGCAGAACTTGGAGCCACTGCTGGGAGAAAGTGTCTTTACTGAAAAGTTTGCCTTATTTATTTATTTATTTATGTGTTTTGATTTGTTATACAAAAATGCCTCTAAACACTCTGACAGTAATTAAATTTACAATCCCCATAGGATTATTCTGTGAATTATGCCAATGTAGGTATTGACAAGGTGCCTGTAAAACCATACTGTTCCAGCACACAAAATGAACATATGTGTCATGCTGAGGGAGCAGTACTGTTGTTGGTGTACACTCACCTCCCACATGAAATGCCATCATACCTGTTAAGTGACACTTGAAAATGTGTTAGCACTTAACCAGAAATATTTTCAAAATAACACTTGAACATAAGAATTCTTAACTGCTGGAAACTTTCCCCTAATTTCCTGCTAACATTTACTTGCTGAAGAAGCTCACTTCCCAAACAGATTGCAAGAAAAAATTAGAAGACCTACTGGCTGAGCTAAAAGCCCAGACTCTGAATGCTTTTTAATAAGATCTTGACATTTCTCATTATGACCCTGCTTAACACAATGCTCTTCAAATTTGTTTCCTGAAAACATGTTTTATTGAAAAGAAAGAAACAAAAAGTGTAAAAACCTCATGTAAATATCCCTAGGTCACCCACACTGTGTTAAAGACAAATGCTGAGAACATTACTGTTGCACAGGCAACTCAGAAAAGGTTTGAATTAAAGTTGCCTGTGGAGAAAGTGGTGTGTGACTGTGGAACTGAAGACAGTCATAGGGTAAACAAGGCAGGGGAGATAATCCCCTGTACAGGGATCTTACAGGCAACCTAATCATGTCATTTTGTATTTTTCAACCACGGTATTCTACTCAGTTGTTTTATATGTAATTTTCTAGCTCTGCTAGAAATGCTGGAAGTGCTCTAGCACTGTTTCACAGTGATGCTCACCATCAACAGGACCACAGCCACTACAGCAGGACCACAGTCACTACAGAGTCACTAGACAAGACAGGAACAAACATCATTTCTAGAAAGCTCATTTCCAGACCCCCTTTAGCTCTAGCTTCTGGTCAGGGCTGTGGCTTGGCCCTGTAGCATGAGAGCAGGAGAGATGAAGGTGAACCAGAATCTCAGTCCAAGTATTTCACAAGGAAGCACTGGTATGAAATGGTCTGGCTGGGAAAGAGTCAGCTTTCTTCATAACATTTCATATGGTGCCATGGTTTGGATTTGTGACTAAAGCAGTGTACTGAGCAGTGCTTGCAGAGCATCAAGGCTTTCTCTGTTCCTCATTCTGTCCCCCAGGGAGCGGGCTGGGGGTGGGCAGGAGGCTGGAAGGGGGAATATCTGGGACAGCTGGCTTGAATTACCCAAAGGAATTTTCCGCACTGTATAAACCCGGAAAAACCAGTTTTCAAATAGCGACTTTCCAAACTAGCCATTGCTCAGAGACTGACTTGGCATCATGGGGATGATTGTCCTTTGCATCATTTTTTTTTTAATCTCACTTCACTGACTAAACTCTGTTTATCTCAACCTAGCAGTTTTCTCACTTTTGCTCTTCCAGTTCTCTTCGCCATCCTGCTGAGGAGAGGGAGTGAGCAAACAGCTGGGTCAGGGCCTAGTTGCTAACCAGGATCAACTAACCACAGAAGGTCCTAAGCTTGTTGTCAGTCATCAGTTAGTGCAAGAGCTGGATACAAGGTGGGCAGTCATCATCACACCACAACAACAATAGCACCAAGGAAAATTATGCTGTTGGTGCTGTAAAGACAGCAGGGAGAATCCACGTTGCTGGCTTTTACTCAAGTTGCAGAATCTGATCAGGACACTTTTCTGGCCAGTACAGAAAAGCAAACATCCCTGTGCTACCTGAACCTAGGAGCTGGGTAACCAGCAAATACATTGTAGGAGAGATGGTAGTCACCAGATGAAGAAAATCTTGCTTCTCTCTTCAAACCTATAACTTTGATTCAAGGTTTAAATGTCAGTGCTTGTCACATCCACTTTTTCCTGCCTCAGGCTAGTCCTATACGATAGAAATGACTCCATATTCTTCTGTGCTTAGAAATGATTTTCAGTGGACCTGACATTTTCCTGACCACAGACTGTGATGACTAATGACAGTATATATGTCATGTTCTAACTTGCATTTTGACAACAGTCAGAAAATTCAAGAACTGTTGTGCTTCAAAATGCAGGAAGTCCTGAGCCATGATACAAACTCTTAGTCACACCATTACCCTAGGACATGAGTTTCCTGTTATTAGAGCTTCTGATTTACTTTAAATAACTCATCACTTGGTCTGTATTTGTTTTGTAATTTACTCTAAATTTCAAAATAGTTAATTAAAGGGTTCCATGAAGAGCTCCCATAGCCAAGTGCAGTGGCCTATGGTGACTACTCAACGACATTGTTTGTCATATCTGTACCACCAGAAGCATGTAGTAGCATCACTCTCAGACTGTCTCCTATATTATGATCTCATGATACAGGGATTGATACAAACCATAAACAACATTGTTATTTACTGACATAGCAACAAAAATTAATTAGTTGTAGAAGCTTGCTGAAGATGTGTGGAATTCTGAATGATCTAAAAATATGCTGCTAGCCCTCGTTTCTGCTTTGTAAGAGTGTCACAGTTTGTCATTTTCTGAAGTTGGGTAGATTTTTTTTAGTAGAATTAATATTCACAAAAATTAGTCCCCTTTTAATATGCATCAAAAATGCCCAAGAAGTAGCCACCTTTTCAAGATCTAGGGCATTTTGAATATGATTTAATGGCAAGTGTGAAAAACAAATGAGTGTCGTAAGTAGTCTCCAGAGATTTCCAAATGCCATAAGCCGACAGAGAGGTATTGATTGTTGCTTAACATGCCTGTAGAAAATAATAGGGTAACAGCATCTGTGCTGTAGCAAATAAAGTTATTCTGTCTGTTGTGCCAGCACCAATATTTGGACACGTCCAGAGCTGAAGACTCATTATTTGTAATGCCAGCTCCACTGTAACCAGAAGGGATAGCAACCAGGCTCCAGAGCCCTTGCGCTTTTGCTGTCTTGCAACAAAATCGTGAAGCAGCTTGAGGAAGAAAAGGCAAATCAATAAGTAATTATTTTACAGCCCTCACCACTCTTTGCCCATGTCAACTAATTGAACTAATAAATAATTCATGGTTTTCTTGCTACCTTGCTGGAGACAGGCAGCAGTTTCCTCCAATGTGTCACTGCTGTTGATAAAGAGGTGACAGGGATGATCTTTCCCCATGTCCTCTCAGTCACAAGTGGCCTCGTGAGTTTGACAGAGGTAGTTCAGTCTGTGCCAAGTTGAGCAGGGCTGATGGGGGAAGAGGAAGGCACAGGGTGCCCGGGCTGTCTAATAACAGGGTGGGTGGGACTGGAAGCTGATGTACCTGGTTCCCATTCCTGTGTACCACCAATGCAGATCATATGAGATGACAGCTGGGGACTGGCAGGGCACTGCAGGATCTGGGAGCTATTTTCAAAGCAGAGGGGGCTCCCCAGCACAGCAGTAAAGGCCCTGGCAGCCCATCTTGTCCCAGTTGAGCCAGGAGCAAGGCACTGGGGGGCACCAGGGCAGCCCCAGCTCCAGGCATCAGGTGCCTCCCTGGGGATGGGCTGAGGTCGGGACAGGATGTCAACGCACAGGTGGAGTTCAGGAACAGCCCCACTGAGGGCAAACAGGGTCAGGCACACTCAAGGTGGTCTGGCTCCATTCTGGCCACATCATCCCTATGACTATGGAGCCAGGGACTGCCTCAGCTTCACCAGCACTGGCCTACCCTGAGCTCATCAGCCAGCGCCAGGAGCAGGGGATGTGCTCAGGGCCCTGGCAGGCAAAAAAGCTAAAACCCTCATGAGATGGGTTTGTGAGAATTGAAGAAAGCAAGTAAGCTGTCGACACATCTTCATCCCCCTGTATTTGGCACTAGTGAGCTCGCACCTCAAATTCTGTGCTCAGTTTTAGGCTACTCTTCACAATGAACACATCGGGATGCTGGAGTGTGTCCAGAGAAGGGCGATGGACCTGGTGAAGGGCCTGGAGCACAGGTCTGATGAGGGGCTGGGATTGTTTAGCCTGGAGAAAAGGAGGCTCAGGGGGGACATTATTGCTCTCTACAACTACCTGAAAGAAGATTGTACCGAGGTCAAGGTCAGTCTCTTCTTCTGGGTAACAAGTGACAGGACAAGAGGAAATGGCCTCAAGTTGAGACAGGGGATTAGATATTTGGAAATTTTTTTTTCCAAAGGAAGGGTTGTAGAGCATTGGCACAGAATGCCCAGGGAAGTGGTTGAATAAAACAGTTTAGTAGGTGCTGTGAAGTCGTTTAGACCTACAGTCGGTGAGTCTCAAATTGGCATCAGGAAGTTATGGAAAGAGAAACTGGAGCCAACTGCACATGGAAGTGGGAATGGAACAAACAGCTGGGAGGAGAGCAGCAGAGTAATGGCTGGCAGCATTCAAACTGTAATTCAGGTCATGGGTGAAACCCACAGCAGTTCTGCCATTGATTTCACTCGATCTCCAAACTGCTGTAGGTCCGTCAGCGTGAGCAGGGTGTAATTTCAGGGCTGTTAAAAATGCATTTGAACTTTAAAATAGAGAATTGCCTTTGGCCCCCACTAACACCTCAGTGCTCTTTTCTCATGCTGTGCTTGTGCCTGTATCGGTAACCTAAAGCACGGACAGTTACTCAGCAGGAACAAGCTGTCATTGATCTACTGGCTTAAATAGCAATTGCTTAGATTTATACTTGCCTGAGATCTTACTCCAGGAATTTGGCAGTTAGATGAAGAAAGGACTAATTCTGAAATCTTTTACGTTTTAAGATGAAAATATCTTTGTATTCTAAATCTAAGCCTATACCAGCTGTAGTTTACTAGCAAGGTAATAGGAAACACAAAGAACAGGATACAATTCAGAAATCACTTAAGGCTTGATAATATTAGGGACTTTTACCTCCTGCAGTAGCATATAATAGCAAGGTAGTTAATCAGCAGAGGAAATGTACAGGATCACTATAAATTATTTAATTCAGAAGTGACAGGAAAAGATTATTAATAAGTGACACTTTCATATAATGCCCTCATGGTGAGACCACCTGTAGTTTAATGAATTAAAGTTGTTAAAAGGATTTTTGCTTAAGCTTTATACATTTAATTTGATGGTGTTAAACATGCCACTTATTTATCTTCATTAATGGGATTTCTATTTTTAGATATTGGTCTCAACATGAGCAATGGGACAATATAATCAAAAGCAACTTCTATGATACATACTCTTTACGGGAAGACTGCAGCTTTCCACTGTGAAACCTCTTCATTCTTCAATATTTCATCTGATCTTGCTACAACTATAAGCACAAGCCCTGACAGAGTCAGCATCTAAAGAGCATGAGATTATAGAGACCAATTAGGTGATGCAGGAGGCTTGGTCCTAAAAAGCAGTTTTTACTTAAACTTCAGATAATATTTTTTATTAAAGCCAGGGAAATGTCATATTTAATTCTGAACCCTGCTCTTTGCAGTTATATCTGCCTTTTACCTGGAGCTCATCCCATGCTTGTAGTCACACGACAATATGGCCCCTTTCATTTCACTTGTCTGATTTCTTCCTGTTCTGTTCCTTCCACTCAGAGTTTTGTCCCTCCTTCAAACAGATTATAGTACAACTGCAAAACATACAGAAGACAAGGTGGGAAGGGACCTCTGAATAACCCCTGATCCTACTGCCTTTTGGAAGCAAGGCCTCAGATTAGGTTACCAAGGGCTCTGCCAAGCCAAGGCTTGAGTGACTCACTTGTAGTGAGGGAGATGCTACCACTTCTCTGGGCATCCTCTTCCAATGTTTAACTGTTCTCATGGTGATTTGTTTTTTCTTGTATCCAGACAGAATATCCCCTGAAATAACTTATGTTCGTTGTGTCTTCCCCATCACCATGCAAACCTTTTTCCAGTTAATGGGGCACCAGATTATCAAGTACTATAGATCAGCACAGTTCTGCCAACACTAACCATCTGCAAAGGCTAGCTATCTATGCTTTCCCTACTCTGATGTGACATCAGAATAAGTATCCCTGGGAGTCTCAGCATGAGAGGCTGCAACCAGGAACCAGGGTCTGTGACTACAGATATCAAACTGCCTGCCTAATTGACCTTCTGAGCATTTCTGCAGATGATGTATAGCGGGGATGCTTGGCCTAGAGCCTTTGGGTTAGAGCCAGTCAGCCTGAAGACTAATCCATCTTCTGCAAAAGACACAGAAATGTTGGCAGGGGCAGATTGGAAGCCAGAGAAGTTGTTCTAGCAGTCTGTGACCTCCTGCCTCCTTTTCCTGAAGTAGCGCAGCTTCTTCCTGTTATACAATCTCATGACCTGTTGCACTTACATGCTCTTGTCAGTTTGGTTCATGTGACAGAGCATGTTGGATTACATGGCAGAGAAAATGCCACTGCATAGAGCCCACAAGACCTTCAACACAACCCCTCTGTTCAAAGCCAACATGTATTTCACCCAGCCCCTGCTTTATCGTAACCCTACCCCAGCTTGTGTGACTGTTTATATACATTTCTTGCTTTGAGTTTAGAGGTTTTAAAGTTTGTGGGGCTTGGGGTTTTTTGTGGGGTTTCTGGGAGGATTTTTTGGAGAGTTTTTTTGGAGGCAGGGGCAGCTCTTGACCGAATAGTTAAAGCTTGGGTCAGGAATAAATACCTTTTTGTTTATTGATTCCAGTCAAATACAGCAAGACAACTAGAAAGGTCCTTTAGGACAGGATAAGAAGTGGGTTTTTCCCATATGTGAAGAATACAAAGGAGCAATCAGGAGGCAAGGGACCTGTCAGAGCACTGAATGGTCCCACTGTCAGCAGTATGTCAAAGGTTGCGCTCAAACTGCAGAAGAAAACTGGGAATTAAGAAATGAAAAGGCTATAAGAACTCGTTTTGGAGACTCACCCTTAAGTAATACTGTCCTTCCACACCCTCCTACCCTAGACAAAGTAATTACATGTGAGGTATAATAGAGAACTGGATATAGATTGCTATTTTGTTGAAGAGGTGTGGCATGGATTTGATTCCCTTTGCCCTAGAGATGTGGAAACATATGAATTCAACATATTGAATTTGCTGTTCCTAGGAAGAGCAAACACATAAAACTAAGACTAGTTAGAGAAAATTCAATTAGAATTAAACCTAGAAAGCACTACTGAACACTACTGCTACATGTCAGTGCCAAGCATACCCCAAAAATTAACTTTTTAATAATGTAGCCCATACCAACAAAGAGAAAATACCACATGCAGGAAGTGAAAAAATTCTCATTTACCTGAAATAGTATATAGCAATCCTAGATCTCTCCTGAATTTTCAGCATTAAGTGCTCTTCTAAAATTTAAAAAATGTTGGTTCTCACTGCCTGCTACATCCTCCCAAAGTGGGAGGTGCAGCTGAGGTTACAGCATCACTTAGGGCTGTCACTCCTCATTCATGGAAGTCCTCAGGGTACAGAGAAACACTGGCCAGAGGTGGCTAAGTAACCCATGTACTGATTTCTTCTACCTTTACTTCACCTATGTGGCCATCATCCCAAAAGCTGAGGCATCTTCTTATTTTCCTTGACTCTAACACTTCATCATTTCACTTACTGCCATCTCACAAATCTTTTCATAAAACCCTGTTCAAGACCTTATTGAAAATATGAACCCAATGAAGTCTAAGTGAAGACTCACCCCCAAAATTGGATAGAGAATTAACTTGGAAACTATTTAAACTAGTAATTTGGAAAAAAAAATTAATCCAAAATGGTGTCTTTCACAGCTCCCCAGCAGAAAACATTAACTAACATAGAGTACTTTTGAAGATCAGTTTTGATGGTCAATAAGTCAAATAAATTCAAAAGATACTGCACCATGTTCAATATAGAGAAATTGTGTTCAATGTAGAAAGTTCTGTAAAAGCTGCTAAAAATAGGAAAAATCCTAACACAGTTGAATCATTTACTCAAAAATCCATTCCTCAGGAAAAGTTAGCTATGAAAGTTTTTGTCATTTTTTCTGTTGACCTAAACCCCCAAAATTTAGCTTATTCATCTCAGAAAATTGTTTGTTACCAAAACTGCCCTATTCTGAAAAAGAGCTAAATATCAGGTTACCTTTCAGCATCTACATGTGGAAGGAAAAATTGAATGACATTGCATTACAAATACAGCTTAAGGCTTATATACCTACATAAAATATTGAAATTTTCTCCTGTCCAAATCCTCAAATATTTTGATTAATTTGTCTTATTTCTTGAATTATGTGGAAGAATGCCTTTATTTTCCTTTCCAAGGAAGGATAGCAGGATCCTGAGGTAGAGAAAATGTTTTAATGCAAAAGCAAAAGCAACATATTGTTCTATGCACAAGAATGAGGAAAATGATCCATTTCTGGTCAAGTGCCTTTGATGGGTGTCCTGCTAATTTCCTCAGTGCCATTATCTTGTCTGTAATATAAGACCATAAAAAATTAAACTTAGAAGCTGTATTTTCAACACATTTTAGAATAGTTACATTCTTGCAAATAATTAACAAAGTTCCCACCACACTAATTAGATATTCAAATCCACCTAGTGGCTTTGTTGACACCTCCCACACATCCTCTGATACAGCTGTGGATAAGATGCAGGATCCATGCAGTTATTTTAGGAACATCTTCGTACAGAAAACTGTTGCAAAATCTCACTAATAATGCAGAAATGTACAACAGGAAATTATGCAGACTGGTGGTGGGTTTTGCACTCCTTTTGCATATAAAACAAAAAATCATCATGCAGCAGAATTCAGGTTTTATGCATTGCTTTATGCACACACAGGGCATCAAACAAGTACATGCCCTTATAACATACTGTCATTTATGTCAATAAAAGTAAAATGTATCTGAAGCAAGTTCATCATTTGAGAAAGCAGATTCTATGATTTTGCTCCGATCTTCACTGAATTCAAAAGGAGCACCAGGTACATTTTAGAGGCAGAAATTTGCTCCTTGGCTGTTTTAAAGGGGGCAGTGGGCAAACACCGATGGTTGGGAAAGGAGCTGTAGAGCTACAAGGAGCCACAGGGACAGCAGCAGGGCCCCAAGTGCATCCCCTGCTCTGGCTGCTGCCATCAGGCTCACCAGGGCAGCTCAGTGCCAGCACAGCTGAGGGCATGCCCCAACCCCTTCTCCAGAGGAGAACATGGCCAGAACCAAACCTGGTCATCTTGGCCTGTGTTTGACTCCAGTTCCTCCCACTGGGCCTGATCCTGACCCCCACCCATGGACTGACATCCTGTCCCAGCCTCAGCCCATCCCCAAGGATGTGCCTGAAGCCCAGGGCTGCCCCACTGTCCCTCAGCTGCCAGGCTCCTGGCTAAGGCAGTGGGTCCCCAGCTGGTTCTCCACTGCTTGGCCCCACACAGTCATTCTGGCCTTGACCCACAGTAGCGTATGCAAATGGTATTTTATGTTCAGTTTGCATAGAAAAACATACGAATTCAAGGCTAAAGAGCATATCAGGCTTTCTATGAGAGATTCACCTCAAATGATTTTAAGGGCAGAAACCGTCTGCCTGAATGTGAGCACCTGGTCCCACGTGAGGTCTCTTAGACTCTGCCACCCAGCTTCCTGCACTGCTCTAGCAAGACACAGGTTCCCACCACTCCTGTATGAAACCTCCAGCCTCCCCGTGGGATGGGCCATCTCTGAACACCTATGCCAAGAGAACTGAACTGAGCACTGACTGTCCAAACGGTAAAAGTGAAATTCCTCCTCGGTTTCAGACACATACATTTTAGCTGTGACAGGTGTTGCCATGGGAGACAAGTGCCTAAGCTTCCCATCAGTGCCAGCAGAGCTCTAATCCATACAACCAGGGGAGGTAAAGGGCTGCCCACCCAGAAGTTGTTTACTTTTTGGTGGGCTAAATCACTACCTCGAGTGTCAGGGTGTAGCAAGAGTGGGTCTACTTTGGAAGGGGAGCTGGGACCCAAAGGTGGCAGCAGGATAGGCAAGGCAGCAGTCTTGCTGCCACTGGGCACGTTTCTGGATCATCTGGGCAAGAAGAGCTGAGTAGACATGGTGATGGGAACCAGCATTAGCCAAGAGCCCAGTGATCCCTCAGGGATGACCACATCTAAACTGGTCCTGAGCCAAGGCTGCCAAGCCCCCAGGATTTAGAGGGATTTGCATAGGTCCCTGACAGTAAGCTACATTGTCTGCTCTGAATAGGGGGTTGATTCCTCTGTCCAAGGATAGGCATCTTGCTGTCCTTTTTGGACGTCCTAGTGTACCCCTCCTGACATCCAGCTGCTGCTTCAGAAGGGTTGGTGTCTCCTGTAGGTCCTATGGCATATCTGCCAGCCCTGAGTAAGTGCACTGAATTCTCTGAGGGATCTCAATGTCCCTCCTGTAGTGCGGGGCCCAAAACTGAACATGGGATTTGAGGAGCATCCTCACCAGTGCCAAATACAGGTGAACAATCACTGTCCTGATCCTGCTGGCCACACTATTTCTGACATAAACCAGGATGCCATTTGCCTTCTTGGTCACCTGGGCACACTGCTGGCTCATGATCAGCCACTGTTGACCAGCACCCCCGGGTCCTTTTCTGCTGGACAGCTTTCCAGCCACTCTGCCCCCCAGCCTGTAGCACTGCATGGGGTTGTTGTGATCCAAGTGCACAATTTGCCTTATTGAACCTAATACAAATGGCCTTGGCCCCACAATAGTTATATCTAATAATCATCTAAAGTTGGATGAAATTTGTCCTAATCTTTGTTTTTAGAGATGTGGCTGCGCAAGATATACTGATTGAAGACTACAGCCCATGATCATAGTGTAAGGGTTCACCAACACTGAGGGCAGCTACACTGCACGTACACCTACAGTGTAAGAATCTGTACCTGGCTCTTCTTAGAAGTGTCCCAGCCCTGGCAATGTTAAATCTAGCTCCTGTCTGCATCCTCTCAGGATCTACAAACTCACAGCTCTCTGTTTTGTCTGCAGCACTTGAATCACTCAAGAAGAAAATCTGTGTGTGCCCTAATACATAAAGGCCCACAAAAAACAGCAAAGAGGAACAATTTCCTCATTAAAATCCAGTAATTTAGTTGAAGCAACACTCAGCCAGCAGGTGGGAGACCTGGGCTCAGTGATCTGCTCTCAGCCTCACACATTGCTTCTACAGAGCACTCTCAGAAGGTAGAGAGAAGAAACCAGAGAGAAAGAATACATGAGAGCATATAATCAATGTGTAGAGCACTCACTTGAGAGAGGAGAAACTAGCACTTCAGTTTCTCCATTAGCTATTATTTATTTCATCAAATGGCTGCCTGATATTAACCATAAACATTAATTGGCACAGAGAGTTGTGGTATCAAGGTTCTTTGTTCTTGTTCTTATATCCCAAGTAACCATGGATTTCAGTGAAAAATGAGTAGAAATTACATAATTCATTTGCCTCTTTATACATCAACTCATCAAAAGCCTATTGAAATATTTCTTCCTGCTCCCCGCATCACACACCCCCACTAATCAGGCCTGGAAGTTTCTTAAGGTGATTAATACAGCAACACAGTATTTTGGCATGAAATGATGTAAAGGTGGAGAGTGTAATGAGGACAGAGACAGACTCTTTTCAGAGGTGCCCAGTGCCAGGACTAGAGGCAATGGCATAAACTGAAACACAGGAGGTTCCCTCTGAACATCAGGAGACACTTTTTCACTGTGAGGGGTACCAAGCCCTGGTACAAGTTGCCCAGGGAGGCTGTGGAGTCTCCATCCCTGGAGATACTCAAAGTTGCCTGGACATGGTCCTGGGCAGTGTGGTCTAGGTGGCCTTGCTTGAGCAAGGGGTTGAACCAGGTGCCCTCCAGGTCCCTTCCCACCCATTCTGTGAGCCTGTGCTCATTTCGTTCACTGGGCCTGGCAGAGCACTAGTTGCATTCTGTCAGTACAGTAATTGAAGTGTTTCAAGGCTGCAACAGGACCTGTGACCAGCAGAACTCAGGTGCCAAAGTTTGGAGACTGCTGAAAACCCCCACAGAAGAGAGAACCTTGTAAAAAGAAAATAGATTACTTGGACACATGACACATTCTGCTTTGCTCCAGGGAAAACTACTGGAAAAGGTCACTGACTCAATTTATTTTTGACCCACTTTAAACTTTGTTTAAAAGACATGATTCTGTGAGCTCATTTACACTGGGGTGAACAGCACAATTATTATGCCTTTGGTGCTAATCATTTCAATTAAAAAAAAAACAAATAATTTTGACTGAAAAATATAAGCAGACTCATATTCTTCCTCACAGTCAAATGCACAGGATCTCTATTAATTTCTGTCAATCCCTGAAGTGCAGTTAGGATTGTCTCCTCTTTTTGAGTCTAAATTCAGTATTTGGCTGCAACCTGCATTCTTCAAAGTCTCACCTGTCACTCAGCAGGAAATCCACAATCCTGGTAGTTGTTTCAGGACACAGTTTGTCCTTCCAACAAAGGGCATCCTGTTTTTCTTTGTTAGCAGGTCTTCCTTTCCTCAACAACAACAACAACAAAAGCCTTACCTAATTAAAACTGTAGCTCTGTTTTAAGGTGTCTTTAAAGACAGTCTGAAGGACTGAGCTAACAGCAATGCACATAGCAATGGGAGTATAGAATTGTACACAGATTTTCCCCTAAACAGGGAGAAATGGTGAGAAACAAATTACTGTGCTATGAAAATTGACTGTGCATCAGAGGCAAATTAAAACGTGATTTTTTCTGGAAAAGTTGAAGTATAATCAATAGCGTAAGTTTAAAAACAGTTAATAGCAGAATTCTATTTAAAAGGTTTGTAGCCTTATTTTTCTGTAGCTCCCTCTAGTTTGGTAGTTGGACAAAATTATTTCAAAGGTTAGATTAATGAAGATGTAGACTAAATATAGGATATAAAACAACACTTTACGAAATCAAAAATCTAAAATTTTCAGCTGTGGATGTCTTTGGTAAGAGGCTCACTTAGGTGACTGGACGCAGATCTTACTCATTTCAGTGGGAGCTGTGGGATTAGGCATTTCTGAGCTCAAGGACACTTTTATCCAGCTGTGTCAATGTATGTGAAGAAATTCTGAACCTGCTTTTCATTTTCTCAAACAATTTCTTATAATCTTCCTTCTCTCTGCTCCCCTATCTAACACTTTTCCCCCCTGCTCTTATCTAACAAAGACAGACATGACTTCTGCATCCCACATATCTCCAGTCTGGAGACTGGCTCTCCTTGCTATACCATCAAACTTCCTAAATTTGATGATATTCCCCTCTAGTAATAGCAGGAAATACCACAAGATGTTGCTCAATGAAGTATTGGCTTTTTTTCATTTTGTGTCATCTTTCAGTAACACACAGAATGTAAATTCACAAGTCGTAACAACAAAACAGGAGGGAACAAGCACCACAGACACAGACTCCTTCAAAAAGTTGGGGAAGTGGTCAAACAGCTCTGCCATCACAAGCTCCTGCAGAATCTGTATGTCATTATTGGGGAGAATCTGGTTGACACTATCTAGTAAGAAGACACCTCTCTTCAGTATATGTATAAAGAACAAAACTCTAGTAAAACTATTTGTAATTGTTTTACCATCATGGTCAAAGGCAGCCTTGAGTGCAGAAAGTAGCAGTAATCACAGAATAAACAGCAAGCAACATTACTGCTTCTGTCTCAAATCAAAAAAGTTCATTTCAAAGTTGGAATGGTTACTCTAAACCATAACACTTCTTCAATGAAACTTGACTCACTGGAAACAGAGTAAGAGCTCTCTCCCTTTAGGAAAGCACCATATGACTATTCTTTCCTTCTATCTGTGACTAACTCCAATTAGAATTTACTCTTTTTATAAATATTCAGGCATCATTTGATGCACTGTTAAAGGAAGATAAATCTGAAGCCATTTCTGGATGAGGAAGAATCACAGAGATCATTCACAGGAGGCAAATGCACTCTTCTGCGAGAAATGGGAAGTGAAAGCTCTACAAGGATGGAGCACTCTCAAACTATCTGAAGCACTTGATGGATCTTTTCCCACCCTCTGTGATTAATAGAATGCATAAGCTATTCAGTCTCCAAGCATTTTGCTTGAGGAAGCTTTGATTTGAAAAATGAGACAAGTGCTTCCAATGCTGTCATTGATAGGAAATTAGGTGATAGAAGAGAGCACATTTAAGCAGCTCTTAAATATTCATAATTAGAGCTGTCAAACTGCTATACAATCGCCTCTCTTTCTTCTTGCCTTTACACAAATGTTCTGTCAGGAGTAAAGAAAACAGCAAAGCCAGGGGCATGTGACAGTACTAAAGCACTTCAGAAGTAATCACAGGAGAACACAGTTGTGGGGTTTTTTGGTCTAGACCACAGTAGAGATATAACCATCAAGTCAGATAGATGTCCCTAATAGTTAATTTGCCGTGTTGTGATGGTTTGAGTTGTTTTTCCTTTAACGAATGATGCCATCAGAGGTGTCTCCTTCTGTTTGGTACAGTAACAGAGCATTTGACTTATCAACTTTGGAGTGTTTTCCTAGAAATACATTCCAGGATGGTTTTTTTTCATGGCTCTGAAACAAAAAACAAAACAAAACATAAAACAAAACAAACAAAAAAAAAATTAAAAAGGATAAAATTATCTAATGCAAAATTATAATAATTATTTTAAAATATCTGATTTATTTTACTATTATGAAAATAATACAGATTTATATACTTTTTTTCTAAAGCCCCATGCTTCTGTCAGAAGGGACTCTCAAACCAGGATATCCAAGTATGAAAGTAGGTATATTCAAAAAAAAAAAGAGGGATTCAATTTACGAACTTCATTGACTTTTGTTCTAGTACTCTATTAATTTAGAACTCCAACTCAGATCTGCTTTTTCATTCCGTTGTGTGCACAGTGCGTCGAGAAACTGCAGACCTTCACCAGCAGCCATGAGATGTACTTGAGCAGGCAGTTGCACAAGCAAAGCAGTGCTGTGCAGTCCAGGTTGCTCCTGACTGGACCACGTTTCTGCCATGAACATTCCCAGAAGAGCAATATCTGCTCAGGGTGCAAATTCTCACCGTTTGGTTCATTACTACAAAAACATCTTCTGTGGGCACAGTTGCTGCTACAGAAGACAATCTTTGCTTCATTTATTTTTTTTGTCACGGTTTCTAAAAGTACAAGTTCCTCCTCTGCTGGGAGGCCACACAAGCAAGCTACAACTGCAGGAGTTCCAGTGCAGCCGAGGCCTCAACCTGATATAAAGCTCTCTGCAGTGACTTCCAGCTGCCTTCAGGTCTCTTAGGCTGGTCCTTAAGGAACAGCAAGGACAGATTACCATTTGTCACCTCAAAAGTGCAACTACTGCTAGGACCATTTCTAAATTGGAACAGAGTTATAAGGTAGACTTAAAACGCACCTGAGAGGTAGAGAGCAGTACAAGGCAGTAATTGGTACACAGTAACATTGTCCTCCAGTTTTGGTACAGGAAATGAAGACAAATGGCTTTTGCAGTCGACACTTCAGGAGGATGTATACATGAATAATGGAATTATTTCCAAAGACTTTTGGATGGGTCCATATCCCTATACTAATGAAAAAAGACTAGCCTGCGGAAATGAAAGGGACTGACATCTCAGTTTCATACCTCTTCTGAGAGGTATGTTTAGGGCTAGGGAAAAATAACTTATTCACAAAATATATTGGTATAGAAATTGATTTTAAAATAGGAAAGAATGAAAAAATCCAAATGTATGCCATTCTCTGGAAAGGGAGCACAGTCAAGGACAGACTGTCCAGGTGGTAGATGCTAAATGTCCCAATGTGTCCGACTCCAACATCCCCAAAAGGCAGACTGACTCACAGTTGTACATCCCAGATATGTGCAATGGAAGATCTGGCAGACTAAAAGAAAGCTGCCCCTGGATTTTTATCCCTAAATGTGTGCACCCGGATTATATCAGAAACTGGGCAGATGGAAAGGATGCTATGAAAGCAGGATGTGTTGAATGCATAGTCTATGCTTATCCACATCTGCAAACAGCTTGACTGAATGTGTAACTGGCAGACAAGTATAATATCATTTTCCCACCTATGTGATCGTTTACTTCTTCAAGTTTGGCTTTTGTGCTCAATCTACCATGACAAAAGCCTTCCTTTTAGAGTCAGAGGAAGAAGGAATTACAGTGTTTTCCCTTCACACCGGACTGTCTGGCAGCACCTTGCACACTACTTTAAAACTGTAGGAAAAAACAAGCTTTTTGACTTGCAAAAGTATATGGGGCTCTAAGGATGACTGAACTTCATGGTTTGTTAGTCTGGATTACTATGATAGTCTTTCTGGAACAAGCAAAGCACTATTCCCCATTCCTTTGTTCAAGCAGTGGGTGGATACTGAAACATTTCTGCTGTCACTTTTTGATTTTATGTTATGTGGCTTCATGTTGAGCCTTAATTTGCTGCTTTTTATAGCTCAAGTGTAAGGAATACAGTTGAACAAATGCTTGAACCACTCCTCCAAAAGAAAAAAAAAAAACAAAGCAAAAAACAAACCCTGCTGTGAATATTGATTTGCATTTTTGAACAAATTCTGGGGTTACATTCCTAGTTCATCTCTGACAAGTAATCCAATGAATTCTCTAATGAGAAGCAACAGCAAACGTGAGCAGGGAGTGCTGTGCTTTGAGCGTGGGGCAGGCTCAGGTCTAGCGGGGAGAAGTGAAGGGGCTTTGGCCAACCACCTTAATACTGGCCACCCTTCTCACATAACAGAACATGGTGAAGGCTATGAGGACACTGCCACAGACTGACTTCTCCCTTCACAAAGGTTGGGACAGTACTTGCCCTCACGCATCAGCAGCACAATATTGTTCAGGGAGGCCACTGAATTTCTGCCCCAAAGGGTGCAAGAGGAGAAAGCAAAAAATATTGCAGACCTTTTTTTTATGTATTCCCTTTGTGGCTGGATCCACAGAGCTGACCTACAGATGATTTGGGAATTGCTTCTGAATTTCAGTACTGTGAGCAGGAGCAGAGTGCAGCCTGGTTTAACAACAATACATAAAATATAATTGTATAAGTGCTTTCCAGTACAGGGACACGACTGGTTTTAGTGTTCTGCTGAAATGTTCGACAGTTTCTTTGTCTTTGACCATGCAGAATAAGCAGGAGAATATTGACAGCACTACAGAAATACAGCAGCAAGGAAACAGAGTGAAATCCTGAGCCACTGAAGACAACAGGAAATTTCTGAGGGAGCTGAACTGGATCATTGTGTACTACCTCTTCACAGATATTTTAAAGATGTATATACTGCTTTTATACTGTACCACAGAGCACAGTGCTGCTGTACCTGAAAGCCTGCAGTTTCAAAGAGAACAAAGAACAGAAATCTCCTCTTTCCCTCATGAGAAAAACTCGTCCATTTTTCATGTGATTTTCTGCTGGTCCATCACCTGAGCTGACTCACTCCAGGGTCATGCCACTGGCATGTGGGAAGTGGCAGGGCTTGACAGCTAGGGAGGCAGGGGCAAAAAATGTCACCACCACCCTCTTTCAGTAGCACCTGGCCCCTAAAGCTGTATCATCGCTGCACCCCAAATGTACCAGTGCATGAAACTTCTGGTACTGGATGAAATACATAAAGCTGCCATGAGACACTCCAGGTAGGACAGCAGAGCACTCAGAGGAGCCTCTGGGAGCACAGAGTGCACTGGATAAGACCAGTTTTACTGCCATGCATGACCCCTTCTCTAGATCATGGGTTGGCTGGCCAGCTGCATCTGGTACCTCAGGGCAAGGACTGAAAGTGAGTGAGACACAGGTGGGGCAAGAGGGAAACATTCATCAAGGGCAGTCAAATGAGTCTGTCCAGTTTACTGTCCTGCTTTCCACCTTTAGCCCTCAGGAGATGAGCAAATATTTTTAAGGAATTCCTTAAGTACTCTGATTGCCAAACCCATTTATACAGACTCATCATCATCATCATCTCAAAGCACTGAAGTGTAGAAGAAAAATATACTCTGAGTAAAAAATGTAAAAAAGGGGAAAAAAAGAAACAGGAAAGGAGTGTGAAGGAGAAAAAATAACTTTTTAAGAGGAGATAAAAAGAAGGAAACAAGAAAAAAAAAATACTCCGGGAAGGGAATATATATATGGTACCTTGAATGATGTTTACTTGTTTAGGTCCCACACAAGAAAGATCATCTCACTTACCTGTGACACCTACATAATGAAGGCTCAAACTGCCACTAAGCTTACTGAAGAGAAACAAACACTTGTAGGGCAGCTTTGTCTTGTCTCAAAGAAGTTATCCAGAATATCTTGGTATTTCTTGTTTCTTTCCACTGGTTCTAAAAGAAGCCTAAACAACCAGCTCTATGTGGACATCTATAGTGTACGTGCCTACAGCTAGTTGAGGTTATTAACACAGTAACATTCCCCATGCTCCTGCATGGTCTCTTCTGCTTCTTGATGTTCTCAGGGACTCTTGAGCTCCATGTTTCCCACTTCTCAGAGAGAGGTGCCCACCACAGACAAAAGTTATCTCACTGCCAAGCTGGAGATCTGCTGAATGCTTGGGAAATCAGGACCTTGCACACCACAACGCACAAGACAGGTAGGCTTAGATGTCTCAGGGTATCATTTACATCCACTTCCAGTTTCTAACCATAAAGCCAATGCCTGGCCAAGTAGAAACCAGTGTATTCCTCATAGTGTGAAAAGTTCGATAAATCTTGTAGAAATAGCAACTATGTCCACCTAAATTTGTAAAATACAACTGCCTGTGGTGTTGTGTCCTTCACGGGCTGGGTTTCGCTCTTGTATAAATCCACTGAAGTCAGGGGGAAGTTGTAATGGGAACAGAGTACAAGCCCTAGTAGAATGACAATAGCAGGCACATTAAGTAGCATATTAATTCAGTTCACTAAATTGGGGACTTGCCCACTTTATTTAAATAATTATAGTGAAAGAGATATTTATAGAATGAAAAGTTTGAAACAAAGTTAGATTGAAACAAAACTGAATGACATAAAAAGGTGCATTTTCAGTTGGCAGAAAGATATAGGCTATATTTGGATTTTGGTCAGAAATGCAAGGACTGTTTTTATCGCCTCTAAATATGGTAGCAGAATTCTGAGGTCCCCGGTACTGGAAGTGATTCTGGAGGCACATCCTCTTTAGAGGAAGATTAGGGTAATTTTCCACACATTTGTGCTTATTAATAGAGAGGGGAATAAAGATTCGACTGTCTCAGAATTGATGGAACCTCATAAAAGCCTCAGAGACAGGAAAAGCTTCTGTCCAGAGCTTATACTTTCCACTCTAGAAGGCATATTGCATTGAAGCATTGCTGTCTTCAGCCATTCCTCTCCTTGTCCCAAGACAAGTTGAAAAATTACCATGAATTCCTGATCCATTTGAGAACATACCTTTAAACCTGTTTCCAGGCAGATGTTAAGTAAAATGATGCTGAGTTCAATTCACACTGATGAGCTAGGCCACAAATGGGGATTGTTGCACTTCCCATCCATGGTGGTCTTCCAAAGGCTGCTAGCAGAATCTGGATACCCTTGCTGAACAATGACATGGCTCAGCTATTTCCCAGTTTGGGGTTGGTTTGTTTTTTTTTTTTGGAGCTGATGGCCTGACTATTTGCTGGCTTTCAGTATTTTTGGATGGATTTGGGCCAACAGCCAAGTGACCTTGAGCTCATCATGTTCTGCCAGCTGTTCCATGATGCTGTCTGCCTACTTCTCACTTCCCTTCCTGTTCTCACCTGCAGAGCACAGGGGTGTCAGCTCATCCCAGCAGAACAACTTCCCTTGCCCCCTTCTACTCAATAGAGAAAGGTCTTCAGACAGACAAGACCACATTTCTCAAACTTATTGACTTCTGTGGAATAACTTCAGGTTTTACCTGCAAAACAGGCAGAATGAGGACATGCAGTGAGGACAACTGATGTACTAATGGGGAGATCTTTTAACACTTTCATACAATCTTGTGCCCTCTACAACACCTCTAACCTGCAGCTTCAGCAGAAGGAAATACTTGCCAGGATTGAAGAAGCAGTGAAAATAGGAACATTGCCATGATCCAGAGGTGTGACTGCATCTCATACTTGAGTCACCTTCAGCTTCCAGCTCTGATGCTGACCACAATATTTCTGCAGAGACTGCAAATCTACCCAGGACCCTGGGTGAGCACTTGGCTGTGGATGTCCTCAGCATCACAGCTCCCTTGTTATCTGTAACCCAGCCAGGAGATTTCAGGTGAGCTTAGGACAGAAAGGCAAGCCACAGTCCACCCCTTGAAGTGCAAGGTGAAGGTGCAAACCAAAATGCTGAGCACATGGGACCTCTTGGTACTCAGGAGATCCAAGTGCAGTTGCTGGTGTGCTGGATGGAAGGGATGCAAGCAGACCACACAACAATCCTGAAAAACTCATGTACGTCTACGCGTGCACCAATTTCTCTGTGAAACAGCAGCAGTTAACTACGTGCATTCGTAGGATCATCCAGAGGCTTTTAAACCTTCTGATCTCACTGGAAGAGTAAAGATGAAAGCAGGGCACTTATTTATAATGAAGGCATTTACAGAAGTAAGACTCTTTTATCTGTTTACTGTGTGGTATCAAATAGAAGATTCTGTGAGCATGTGCATCAGATAACAGTGAAAAATGTATCTGCATTATTTTTGTTAAGTATCTCACTAATGTGAAAGAAAGACTAAAGGTCATCTGTCAAATGAAGTTGTGAGGCAGGACAAAAATCCTCTCATGTTGCATATCTTGAAACCTTTCAGCTCATGATATTTTTGTTGAACAGAGAAAATGTGATCAATGAATCATTAGGAGTCCTGTGTCTGATAACGGAGATCAAGAGTGCCTTTTGATGATGAGTTTAAGATGCTTTTATTAACCTGTCTCAAGATGGTTGATTGCTTTCTAATGTGATGAGACCATCTCAAGCACTCGAATTTTAAATATTTAGAGATCTTTATTGTCAAATGCTTCTCAATTAAACTTCTCAATAAATGAATTACTGTGCAAATTAAGCTCAAGGTAGTTTCTAATAAAATTACAGGAGATTTCAGTATTCTGTTAGGGTAACTAATAGGAAAACACCTGGAAATTAATGAGGAACTAGGTGGATCTCATTTTCTTTTTACACTAAGTTTCTGAGTATGTAAATCCACAAATTTCTAATTCTAACTGCCTCCAGGCCTCCAGTCAAATTTTGGCTCATCACAAAAGTGCATATGTGAGTAGAAATTAATTAATCTATGCTCCGGTCCTAAGAAGTAAAGCCATTTTCAGCCTTGATGCTTTCTGACACAAAATCTATTTTGTATCTCATTTACTATATAGATTACATTCATATTTGCTTCACAATTCTGTTACACAGTTAGAGAAGTGCAAAATGATGTCTGACTAAATGAGAATCAGGCCATTGCACATAAATTTTCACTCCTGTTTCAGGATCCCAATTCCCATTGAATTTACACAAAAGTGAAAAACAAATAAATCTATTCAAATCCACCAGACTGTACAACTGTGAAAACAGAGTAGAGAAATCTTGATTAGATGAGATGAGCAGCAGTTGTCCATGTTTAAACGACTGCACGCTTTGTAGAGTTAGAACATACAGGATTTTGTTTATGCACCCTTTTTAAACTCTGATAGTTTAGGCCTTCATCTTGAAAGACAGCTCCACTATCAATTCTGAATTTATAAAAAGGAACAGAGCACAGTTTTGCATTAGGTCCTGCCACTTCCAACTATTCATGATAGATGAGTATCCTGTACCCTGTTTTCACCTGGTGATATGTTAGAAGATAAATTATTAATAATACTGATTAGGCTGGTAGCTGGTCAAATTCATATGATTTTGCTTGATTGTACAGCTATGTGACATAGTACTGAATTCTCTCATCTGCCATCTGCTTTGGTGTCAAGATGGGCTTTTTCCCAAGTGACATTCTGTTGTCAGTTGCAAGATTCTTGACATTTCAGAATGTCTTCATTGAGAGTTTTATGGTCTACTTCAGGTTTCCACAAAAAAGTGTTGTTGATCACCACCAGTACTATGGAACTCGCTGTTTGTGGCAGCCAAAGGGATCGTTCGCCTGGCATTTCTAGGCAGCACCATAGAAAATTCTGAAGCTTTACAGCCCTTTCTCCCAGTTCTTTCCTGGTTTCACTTCTGAGTGAAGAATTCAGATGGGTTCACTTGCTCTGTTTGCTGTTTTGCTCTTCACTTGCTCTACATGTTTAATATTCTTCTATTCATCTATATGATGCAAGTACAACAACAAAAAATTAATATTGGTTATGTTCCATGAGGTCTGAGTCATCTCATACAGGTCAGGACTGCAAGAGTTAATATGTTATTGAGATGCTCGCTTTACTGTTTTCAATTTAATTTAATGTGGACTGGCTGTGTGCTGTGCTATATTATACTGTGTGTTGAATTATATTTTAGAAAGGGGAGCCTCTCATTAGGCATCAGTTGTGCACAAAATGATGTTATACTGTTTCATGAGCTGTATAGGAATCAAGTCTGTGGTGCTGGGAAAAAAAAAAGCCATTCTTACTCTCTGGGGTACTAGAAGGAAGGAAGGAAGGAAGGCCATTGGCAAGACCTGGGAGGTATGTTACTGATGTTCATTTGGGGTATCAAAGCCAAAGAAAGATGTAGGCTTTCTCTAAGAAAGCTTCCAGTGGACAGCAACAAGAATAAAAAGTTTGGAGAGCCAACCAGAAATGAAGATGGGTTAGAGGCACAATTATCATCACTGAAACTTCTGGAGGTCCTTCCCATTTGCAGTGCTGCAAGTGTGTGATTTTTGAATTCTTGATGCAATTCTCCCAGCCCACAAACACCAACATGTTCTCTTGGGGAAACCTTAAAAAATCTCAGGGAACTGTAGGGAACAGTTGGGAAAAGCTGCCTTGCTGAGGTCTCATTCATAGTCCCTGTGTGGGTATGTAATGCAAGTTACAAGGATGTTATTAATTGTCTGCAGCATCTGCATGATTTTTTCTCCTTCCATGCCCTTTTCAACAGTTTAACTTAATTATGCCCTCTGAGGGTATCCACCTGTGTCTTGCAGACACTCAGACAATTAGTAACATCCTTGTATATCTAACTGTGCCCTAACTGTATACCTTCAGAAACAAACAAAACAGAGCAACTCTCTGTCTGGATGCTGTAAAGTTGTGGCCTTCTAATTAGTCTCACTGACAGTGTGTGCACAAAAGCAGGCTCAGATAGCTGGCAAAGCTGATGTAACTCAAGGAAATGCCAAGTCACATCTGCCAAGGATCAGGTTGTAGACCTGTACAGTAGCAATGAGAGAATTTGATTTGTAAGAGCTCTCTGGATCAGGTCCCACACAGCTTTCATAATGAATTTAAATAACTGCTCTTAGACACTGCAAAAAATAGCTTGTACCACACAGAAAAAGGTCACAACAGCACTTGTGTTTCTACAAGAGGTAATTAACGTATTATTTGGCCTTTGATTTGTCAGTTTTTATAAAGTGATGTACATGGCCAGCAGTTACACAAGGGCTCTATTGTACTAATGTTACCACAGAACAATTTCATTGAGAAACTCCCAAAGTTGCAGGGATAGAGTCACACTGAGAATAAATACACAAAATTTCTTTGTGAGGCACTTCCCATAAGACATGTACATTGAAACAAATGTTTCAATGTTCAACAGAACATGCAATCCATGCTCTGTTGGTGCCTGCACTCCTTCATTTTAATACCATGGTGAGAATGCAGGGCTTTACAATTTCATGCTCAGCGAGGTACACTATTGGAGGATTTCTCTTTCAAAACTTGCAGTTAAATACATACTTCACTTCAAACCCTTAAATCAGTAGGACTCTTTATGTACCTGAGTACCTTCCTGGATCTGGCTGGAAACAAGAGTTTTCCCACCTAGTTTAGCTAAAGATGAATCAGAGAGATGAAGCATGGTAGCAGCGTATTTTGTTTTGTCTGAACAGCTCTCATCTAGCATTAGCTCTCATTATTTTGGCAAGCCCCACTCACTGCCCAAAACACGGGGGAAATCCAGCTAAATTTTGCTCTTCTCTATCTAATGGAAATGGTAAAACACTGATGTGCTTTTAGTGCTGTTACAGCAAAAGTTTGCTATGCATTTAAACTTAAAATGTGTCTTCTGGACCCTGAAAGATCTATCATGCCACCCATTTTCAGACAGAAGCATAATGTGAAAGCAACTTTTCCTTGACAGTTATATATACCCTGAAAAAACAGCAGAACAAAGGAGTATTTCAAGGGACTTCAGGGATTTGTACATCTGGGCATTTTTCAAAGAGCAAGTTTGCAACAATCTGTTGAATTTTCCAGAATTATAATGAAACCAACTCAGAATCATAGCCTGTGTCCTGTTTGATCACATCTACATTAAAAAAAAAAAAGTGAATTTGTAAAAAAAAGAGAGAACAAGGCTCCAGTTTATTAGGTTTTTCAATTCATGTTTAATATGGTCTGCCTTGGTTTAAACTACAAAATCCAAACAAAGGAAAACACAAGTGACTAGCTTGAAAAACAAAAGTAGCTAGCTGAAGGGAGGTAGGAAAACAGGTTTACAAAGATAGTTTCCTTTTTATATATATATAATTTTGAACTAGTGTAATTTACACAGAAAATACAAACTCAAATGTGAAGGTACAAAAAAGCAAGATCAATTTTTTTCCCAGAGGACAGCAATCAATATTGCAGTTGAAGTGCATTTTTCCTATATGTAAAACAAATATTTCGTGCCACCTTGAAGACCACTGCTAAATCCATTGAGACGATGAGCACAAATCTTCAAATTTCCAATCCAAACCCAACCCTTTTTATCTAATAGGATGTTTGATAGCATCCATCTACTTTCGTTTTTGTTCAAATTTTTTAGTTTAGAGGGTTTATTTAGAAGACACAGACTTAGTGTCAGATGCTTCCATCATAGTAATCCGTAGCCTGAACAAGAATATCTCCCAAGATCTGTGAATATCCTCAGTCCAGACCTAAACTACCTACAGAGTTGGGTTTTTTCTTTCTCTAATCAGCAAAAACATAATGAGAATATGCTTTATCTAGAGCTGTTTTGCACAGCTTGAGTAAATTGGAGTGAAGGAAAAGCTGCAATCATTCAAACCATTCATTTAAAGAGATGTTGCTCACCTCCTTCTTCCCTACTGATCCTCTAAAATGCATTTATAAAGTATTTTTCCATGTAGCTTTCCTCTTCTTTCATCTACTCTCTCTGATTGTAGTTGTCTGTATTTTCACTGGTGTAGGATACAAAACTCAGGAAAGGCCTTAGCAAGTGAGTGAAAAACAATTGCTTTTCAATACATAACACTGTCCACAGCAAATGTACAGCTGGGATTTTCCATGATCCTTTAATTGACTGGTAACATCAGAAAGAGTTGAGTCATAAGCTTAATTTACGACTCAAACTCACCATCAGCTCTTTCTGAAATTTACCAACACCTGTTTCTCACACTTACCACACCATTCACACTTATTGTGCCATTTATTATCAGTGCATTGTAGGAAAGTTAAGCCTGGCTTACTCACACAATCTAGTAGGTACTTTTTCCAGGTCCCCAGAAGTGCTCTGTAAACCTGCAGCAGAAACTCATGCTCTGACACACCAGAGCACTGCAAATGGCTGTTCTGTCCACCAGCAAACTAGTCTGGAGACAGGCTGTAGGCTGCAGCAAGATTTCCTCAAAAATCATGGGCTTTCAAGGTTGGTGTATCACAGAAATAGTTAGAAATACTAATGGACATGATCAGAGTAGAGTATAGACTATGAAGAACAGCTTCAAATACAGGAGCGAGTAAGTAAACTCATTAGAATTAACAGGCCTTGGAGATCGAGTGGAATATGTCCCTGCTCACTGCAGGCAGGTTGGACTAGATGGCCTTCAGGGGTCCCTTCAAACCCAAACTATCTATGACTCTACATCTGCTTTAATGCAGTGAAGAAGGAAGAACAACAGAAGGGAATGAAAGCAGTGAGAGGGAAACAAGGATCCAGGTGATGGGTTACATGGAGCACCTCTGAGGCACTCCAGATGATGTGCTCTGGATGCAGCAAGGCAAGTATTCGGAAGCTCAGAGAGTTGGTAGTGTTAAATCATCTTCAAGAGAAAAGGAAGGTACCCTTTGTCAGAATCAGGGATATTTGGGACACTAGAGAATGCAAGTGCTTGGCCCTGTAAATACTACAGAGAAAGGAGCAACAAAGAGCAGCCCAGCAAACGCTCCTATTTCCATACAGCACCTCACACTAACAGGTAGTCCCAGAGGCAAAGACTGAACATGACTTGTATGAGAAATCTGCAGGTTTTAAACCTGCTTAACAGTATGGTGGATTAAACTGTTCATGTACCCTTGGCTAAAGAAGCAAATCTTTTAGTTTGTCCCTTTCATTTATTGTGTGAAAATATTTATTTTCATTTTATTGCTCCTAATTACTGCTACACACAAAATTGCCATGCCCCTGCTTTAAAATTTCCTCAGTAATTCAGAAAAATTACAGATTGAGCAGTTCCCATGGTGCCTGTAGAAGGATTCTGGAAACTGAGATTGTATCCCATTTTGCCCTTTTTCTTGGAATGCAGCAGCTGATGAACACAGACATTCTGCAGAAAACTAGAGGAATAAGGATGCACTGTGCAGAACAGCTGATTTGGGTTTGTGGCAGCATGAGGGAGGCTCTTAGTAGTTCAGAGAATCTCGTCCCCTCTGAGGAGCCTAGAGCTCCGACTGCAGATTAGGACAGGGATTTCAAACCCCAGCTCTGAGGGCTGTGATTTAGCAGTAGCAGCAGCAGCAGGGAGGTTACCTCATGAAGGCCAACGTCATTCGTGCTTCCAGCTATCCCCACCCCACTCCTCTGAGATGCTCCCAATACCCTTTGCAGGAATGACTGAAAAACCAATTTAGCAACTGGTTTAGTTTATAGTATGTTACAGTAAGGTAACAGCACATTGCTGCCAGTTTCCCTTAACACACCAAGCTGTGAGTTCTGGTTGCTATCCGAGCAGTTATGGGAGATCTCTGATGCTGCATGAGCAGTTAAGCCACCTTTACAAGACAGACTTCTTCATGAAGAGGTTTGGTAGGCTGCTGTAGACACAAATCATGATTGTTTCTCCAAGGGAAGCCATCCCTGATTGTGAGTCAAGCTGTGGTTAATTCTCTCAGGGACAAAACCAGTTTGAGAGATTGCTGTTCCCTCTCAAATGCCTAGCCCCGAACTCGTGCTCCCACCCCACCCCAGAAGCTATGCTGATTCAGCTACCCTGCAAGCATGGTCTAAAATATGTGAAATGACTATGTTAATCTCTAGGACTCCTTTTTCAGCATAAGAACTATTTTAACCAAATCTGTTGTCACTGGGTAATGATGTAGAGTTACAGCCTTAGGCTGTATGACATTCAGAATGAAAAATATTTGTTTAACAGAATTTCCCCTAATTTATTCTGAACCACAATACAGGTAGAAGCTCATACAAGTTTATAGATAATTCTTGTCTTACATGAGTCACCTGTGGTTACGTGTGGTTGAAAACCTCCCTAACATCTTGGATTGAACCTGAAAAGTGCCATATTTATGTGTACAAAAAGATCTAAACCAAGACTTCTTTCCCCTTTCATTGATAACTGTCAACTAAAAGTGTGTTACCAAGACCTTGAAGTCTTTAATATAACTTTAAGACTAAAATAGTCTGAAAAGTCATTGAGGACAAAATTCCATCCTGACAGACCAGCCCCACAGATGAATGGAAATGTGGAGGATAAAAGGTTACAAAACCGTGTTTGAGGAGCCTTTTTCTTGCTGTCAAGTACTGCCAAGGCTTTGAAGAAACCTTTGGCAAGCAGCACTTCAGCATACAACTCCATGTCATCCAGCAAAGGCTGGGAGAAGATTAAGGCAGTTGTGGTGTGTGAAATGGTTGTGGTATGAGTGTGAAATGATGCTTGGATCTATGCCTAAGCTCAGGTTCAAAGTTCTTCAATAAGTCTCTGAAGAATCATGGTCCTGAATGCATTGCATTGTCTTGCTGTGAGATCAGGTCTCATCTTTTTTGTTTTACCAAAATCAATATTTAGATCTCTCTTGCACCCGTGAACGCTGTTATCTGCACAGGTTTAGTCACACCCATGGAGTATTTGTACATGCACATAAAAGGCTGAGGTTTTCTGCTGAAAATATGTCCCAGTAAAGCCACTGCTGGGAAATGGATTATTTCTGACTCACAGAAGCATTAGAATATAGGAACTGGCATGGTCATTTTCAGCAGACATACATTTACCCTTCTCTCAGATGGACAGTATTGAACCTCCTGCAAATCCATTTGATTTGCATTGTGTCCCTCTGTCAATAAAAATCAGTAATGACTATGACACATCTTTTGTATCAAGGATGAAGATTTACATGTTCCATCTCACTCCCAGTGTCGGAGATACTTCCAGCCATGAACCCAATCCAAGGAACAGAGGAACCGGTTTTGTTCTTCTGGTTCCAAGTGCAGACTTAATCAAGGGCAAATCTCTGTGCATGACAGATTTGTTCTAAAAGAAGGAAATGCGTTCTTTGGCTTTTTTTTTTAGCTTGTAGAAGTAATCTTATGCCAAAAAGTAGGTCTACTCTAGACAGGTGATAAGAAGGACTGACCCTAGAAAAAGAACGTGTTACTATGTTGCCATTCTTTCCATCACTGTCTGATAAAGTTCTCACTCTGTTCTTTAAATTATCCTAGAAAACATCCAACAAAACTTAGCCACACCATTGCTGGTACTTCTAATATTAAGACCATGCTACAAGAAAACTTTCTCAAAAAAAAAAATCAGGTCACTGTAGAGCTCATAAAAAAAAAGGAAACCACATCACAATCTGTTCTCAGTCTGATTCCCTAATGCATAGCAAGATAGGCATCAAGCACTTGGGAAGGCCTCAAATTAGCTTAGCTTTGTTTTGTTTACCCAAAATCAGTTCAGTGAAACCACACAGTCACAGCAAGTCAAATGATGAAAATAGATTATGGACAACTTTCCACAGTGCCTGCAGTCATCCAAATCTCCCTGCTATCTCACCAGTTATCTATGTTCTGGTTTCTGCACCAAAAATCAGGCTCTGCTTAATAACTGCATTCCCAACTACCCAGTCTTATGTTTTGAAACTAGAGCTACAGCCTCCTGAGTTTTATCTGCACATTTTTTTCACAAATCCAACATTCTGCTATAATCACACTAAATCTTCAGACAGAAAATCTGCCCATTTACAAACCAACCAGAATGGTTTTTAAGCATGCGAGCATAGATAATATTATCAACATCAACAGAATTTGCTTAAACTTAAGCATGTCCCTTACCAGATTCCTAGTAAGGCCTTGCAGTAGTGAAACCCTGAGAAGGAATGACCCACTATCTGTAATGAGTAATTTAATTCTTCTAATAGGAAAAACTGTGACTGCCAGCTGTACTTTTGTTATACTGATGAAGTAAATTCTCATATTTTATAAAAATGGCGCCTAAAGTATTTGCAATTTTTTTATTCCTTAAAGACAGTTTTTTTCACATTATATGGACTAGTGACTAGGAAAGAGTCTTTGTTTAGCCAAATTTGCATTCTTCTTGTTCATTATTTGGGCTGAAAAGGCACTTATATGTCCCAGAAAATAAGATACATGCTGAAATAGATCCTACAGGGGTAAAAAAATGTATTAGGAAGCAGAATAGGTCCATAAACTGATGTACTTAATTTAGCTTCAGTGAGCAAATAACTTCTCCCTTATATGAAGAAATCCTACAACATAGATTTTTACTTCAAAGTGTACTGAACAAAGTCAGTGGAAGGCAATGATTTGGAGATAGTGTGGATATTTTAAGGGCACTTTCTACTATTTGCCAAAATCATCAGCACTTTGAGTTTTCCTGATAAAAGTGTTCTTCATAACAATCCTCGCAGCAGGCTTATGAATTGGTTGAATCATCTTATAACTACATCTACTGCCATCCAGAGGTAATTGGCAAAAGTTTGAAGAGTAAATCTAAGTTAATGGTATCACTAACAGTGAGACATTAATCCTGTACATTAGAGCAGCTCCTATCAAACACAAACTTAAAGCTGTAGCCCAGCTGAACAGAAACTACAAAAATAAATTTAAGCAGCATAATTCTTTATTCTTTTCCAAAAGAAAAACAAACCCAACAGTATATCACGTTGATGTTGTAGTTCTTTTGGTGCATCACACATATCTTGCATTATGTTTTCTACTAATCTTTTGGGCAAGTGTTTCTTCAAATTACATGCTGGCATCTTATGTTTTTCATGCAGTTAAAATTTTTATGTGGTAAAAACAAACAAACAAAACCAAAACAAACAAACAAACAAAAAACACTAAAATTCTACAGCTTTCTTCATCCTAAAGAAAACCTGCACTTTGCAAAAGCATCCAGATTCTGTCTGGTGACATCACAGTAAAGAAAACAAGCAAACACTAAGGAATTAAGCATGTACACAAATGCATACACCATGACATGTATTACTATTGTTCATACTAAAGAGATAAAGAACCTCATGGAAAGGGAAAGCAATGATGAAATTGTTTATTTATCTATAGATTGTAAGTGCCCACAGTTAGCTGCTTTCAAGCCCTACAGCTGAGCACTTACAAATCCAGTTCACAGGTAGTTCGATAAATGCAGTATTTCAGATGCTAAAAGGAGCCCAGGAACCCAAAAGCAGAGATGATCAAAATGCATAAACTTTTCTAAAATTTTACTCTTTTAAAACTTTCTGAAAAAGTCCATTAAATAACCTGGAACAAACAGGAGATAATGAGAGCATTCATTTCCTAAAAGCAATATCTATAGTTCAACACTGGTATCACCATTTCATCTTTTGAAAAGCCCAAATTTGCAGCAGTACACACACACCTATTCCCTTAACATAAGCAGTATGCCTGCTTGTAATTCCCAGCTCCAAACTGGGAGTACAAGCTCAAAGAGTGTCTATGATCACTATAGTGAGCATCTCAGAAGTCCCTTCTCAGAATGGGACAGTTTCCCAAAATATCCATGACTATTCACAAATCTTGGTTTACAAATCCATTCAAATATTCTTCCAGCTACCACCTTCCCAACCACACCATGAAACCACAAACTGCAAACGCCAAAAGTACGTTCTGGCTCTGAGGCACAGATTTCTGGAAGGCACAAAAAGGCTGAAATTCAGTTCTACAGAGCAGTTTCCAGAAAGTAGCTTTTACCTTCTGAGATTCTTCTACACGTTTTCAGGTAAAACAAGAAGATCAATTCCTGGCATGCCCTCCTTCTGCTATTCCAGTGATAATCATTAACACTTCAAGCAACTTAGGAAGTGCAATAGATACTACCATTTATGTCCTCTCAGTCCCAGGCATTTACCCGAAGCATCCTGGGCTTTGTATAAATATAGACCAAAAGAACCCAAGATGTTAGCTGCAGAAGGATAAAACAGGAGGGTACGTGGATCAGCGTAAAGGTATTAACCAGACTGCTGAAATAGTGGACCTTGCAGTTCAAAAGTTTAAATTTATGTCTGAATATAGATAGTGCCTATGCATCTCTTCAAAGAACTGCCTTTAAAATTAATTTTATCTGCAATTCCAGGTGAAAGTATGAGCTGTCCAAATTAGGGAAGAAAATATTGTCCAATGCCATCTTGTGGTAAATGAGAAAATAGTCTGTGCCATCCAGCTTGGATTTAAATACATAGGGACTCTGCTGCTCCATAGTATACAAATCATGCTCAAAACTGCTGACTTGGGGGAAAAAAGAAAATTATCATAGAGTAAAAAGGGTAAGATTTTATAGGCTAGCCATTAGAATTTGAGAATCAGCTATTTGTCTTCATCTTACGTTTTCTTTTCATTTCAACAATACTGCTGTGGCATTACACTCAGAATCATTTCCATCACTCCAAAACTAATGTAAAGGAAAGATGTGATATAACTTAGTAGAGAACTGTACCTCGTATAAAAACTCTCGTCACTTCCCTCAGCTACCATGAAGTTAAGTGCTACCATGAACTTGTTTTTCGGGCACCAGAGATCAGTTCAAAATGTCATAGCCATACAAGCCAAACCACTGTATAGCTATAAAAGGATTCTTCCATAGCACATTTGTTTAAAAATAGCACAGAGGTATCTTTGACCCAGCTGACCTTTGGGTGCACACCATATCACCCGATCACCTCACTCAAAATTATGCCTGATGAGACATCTGCCAGGTGATACTGCTTCCCAAATTCCTCCCCTCCCTTCTCTGCAGGGAGAGAACACCCCTGTGTCAGTCTCTGGGATCCTGCAACAAAATACTAGAATTTTGGTCCTGCAAGGAGCAGTTACAGGCACTGCTTTACAGCAAGGAGTGTCAGACATAATCATATGCAAAAGAAGGGAAGAAAGAAAGAAAAAAAAACACAAACAAAAACCACAGGTAAAGTACGTTCCTGTGTCGCAGTCCCTGTCCTGTTCGGTGTTTGGATGTCATGGCACACCTGTAGTGCAGGCAGAGGTAGGGGAAGCTGCAGGGCCCTGTTGGCTCTCTGATGGTCCCAGCTCTACGCTTTTGGCATTGTCTCCCCTCACCTGCAGTCTCTTCCCACACATTTTCCACCTCAGCACCACTCGCGGTGGCAGCGAGAGATGGGTTTGGGGCCACCACAGCCCCCACACAGCCCCAGCCTGGGTGTAACTGGGGATTCATGAGTATCGTTGGTGATACCATCAGTGAAGGGTCTAGAAGGTAAGTCCTCCAAGGAGCAGCTGGGGGAGCTGGGGTTGTCAGCCTGGAGGAGGCTCAGGGGTGACCTTATCGCTCCCTACAACTACATGAAAGGAGGTTGTAGCCAGGTGGGGGTTAGCCTCTAGTACCACACAAGTGACAGGACAAGAGGATAGAGGCTTAAACTGTACCAGGGGAGGTTCTGGTTCAACATTAGGAGGAATTTCTTCACAGAAAGGGCAATTAATCATTGGAATTAACTGTCCAGGGAGGTGGTGGAGTCACCATTTCTGGAGGTGTTTAAGGAAAGACTGGACGTGGCACTTTGTGCCATAGTCTAGTGGCATGGTGGTGTTGTTCGACCATAGGTTGGACTCAATGATCTCAGGGGTCTTTTCCAGCCTAGTCGACTCTGGGATAGGAAGCGCCTGCCCGTAAGCCAGGGACGCCAAGGTGCCGTGACACGGCAGCGGCGGGCGCAGACCCCCGGACGGTCTGTGGTGACCGGCGGCTCCCTCAGGCGGGGCCGCCAACCCCAGCGCCTCCCGCGCCTCAGGACTACATCTCCAGGCGGGCATTGCGCCGATCCCTCCCCCACGGGCAGGGCTGTTCCGGCACGCCGGTTCCGGCGCTCTGACCCGGAGGAGCTTCCCCGCACTCCCGGGGCACCGCCGGGGCTGCTCGCACGTGGTGCCGCCGCCGGGATGGCGGCGGGTCGAGGCGGTGCTGCGGCCCCGAAGGAGCAAGGAGGCGGAGAAGCGGCGGAGCCATCACGGTTGGAGAAGGAGCTGGAGCTGGAGTTCGACTTGGGTAAACTTGCTGGCGCTGGACCGCAACCCCGCCCTCCAGCGGCGGCGGCGCTGCGCGGGTCGCCGCGGCGGGAAAGGGACGCTGCTGCGGGCGCTGGCCCGCGACAACACGCAGCTGCTGGTGGTCCCGGCTCTGGGAGCTGCCGGCCGACGCGCCGGCGGGTGCCGGGGCCGCCTGGTGGCGCGGCCTGCCGCCGAGCCCCAACCTTTTCCGCCTGCCGCGGGAGAAGCCGTCCGCCGCCGCGTGCCCCGCGCCTGCCCGACGCGCTGGGAGCAGTTCGCGCGGCTGAAGGGCATCCGGCCGCCGCAAGAAAAACCTCGCTGGTGTGGGACGAGCAGGCCAAGGAGTGGCGGCGGGCCGCTGGGGCTACCGCGAGCGGGGGAGACCCGGCCCGCGCCCTGGCTGGCGGAGGTGCCGGCGGGGCGCCGACCCCGAGGGAGGACCAGTTCGCGCGGGCTGCGGCGGGAGAAGCGGGAGCGGGTTTGGGCGCAACGAGCTAAACCGGCCTGCGCAACCTGGCCCGGGCCCACCGCGCCGGGAGCGACGTGCCCGCCGCGCCCCTTAATCCGTTGCACCCCACCCGGCCACCAGGACCGCGAGGAGCTGCGCCGGGTCGCCCCGCGTCCGCCCGCCGGTCTCCACCGCCTCACTCGCCGCTTACAGCCGCGGCTGCCGAATGGAGCCCCGCGGAAGCGCGCCTCCCGCAGCGGGGGCAGAAAGCGCCGATCTCGAGCCGCTCCTCGGGCACCTGGCGGCCGAGCGCAGCCGCAAGCTGGAGCTGCTGCGGGACATGGGCAGCAAGAAGCCGGTCCTGGACATCACCCGCGCTGTCAACAAGCAGATGCGCCAAGAGGAGGCCGAGGCGGCCGCCGCCCACAAGGGCAAGAAGCAGTCGCAGCGGGGCAAGCGCGGCCGCCGGCAGCAGCGGCCCGGCGGCAGCAGCGGCCGGGCCGCAGCGGCAAGAAGAGCGGAGCCCGCCGGCAGCAGCAGCAGCAGAAACCCGCGGGCGGCACCGGCGGCGGCCGGAGGAAGAGCGGCGGCCGGAGGAAGAAGGCATGAGGGACAGTGTGCAGCACGGGCTGGGGATGCCCTCTAAGGCGTGGGAAGGGACTGTCACTTGCAGCCTCCCGCCCCGTGCTCCGTTCACACACATACTTGTCAATAAATATGCTCTGGCCTTTCTAAAATGTCCTGCTTTTGGATCTTAGCTGGCGGTCAGGGAAGGCTGTGTTCTCCCTCCAAGGGAAATTGGTGGTGTATCAAGGGGGTTGGGAGCCCTGGTTTCCCCTAGGCTGGGGGTTTCACACTGACGTGTGTCACGTGTTGCTTCAGCATCTCCAGGCAGGACCAGGGCTGGGCAAAGCTGTCCCGTGTTCGGGTAGCTGGGACTGGGGATGGACCACAGCTGTGACCTGTGTTTTGATGGAGTAACAGCCACGGATAAAGTTAAGAGGATGTGGCTGCTGTTTTCTGCTTTGGGCAAGTGGCCTGACGGTGGAGCTCTTGCTCTGTTAAGTCAACTTCTCCTGCTCAGCCCTGGTATGCAGGCTGCGTTACCAAAGAGGTGAAAACTTACTGTAAGATTTATTGCAGAGCCTAAGAAATCATACAGATTCTCTAAAGCAATCTGTTGATGAGAAAAGGAAGTCAAAACCAACCACTGAATTCAACAGAAAAATGTTTGCATTGAAAAGCAAGTTGAAACCCCAATTTCTCCCCACAGTAGTACTAATCCATCATTTCATAGAAATAGTTTTACAATGTTTTTCTTCACTAAGCAGTTTGAGGGCTGATAGTGGAAATGATCTCAGACTTCTGCACATTATTCTTTTGAACTTTGTAGGTAACATGTAGAAAAAAAAATAAGCCACCAGTGTGTGGCTTAACTACAGGAAAGATGCTGTTTCCTGGTAAGAAAGTTAGTAAAACAAGTTTCAGCAATCTCTCTTAAGTTAGGTTTTCAAACTTTCAAGTTTGTGAATTGTTAGTGATATTATAATGCCTCACTGCAAATGAGTTTTTGAAAAAGCTGGGTGACTATAGCAATTATCTTGTCCTATTCTGTAGCAGTTCAGTTCGGATGGCAGCTTCAGCAAAAAGCATCCTAAAGCAAAACCTCTGTGTAAGGCAGCTGCCAAGGGCAGAATGGGTGTGTACACCTTGGGGCTTGGATGGCATTGATGGACTGAGTAGCACTCAACCATGTGTTGTTTGCCTCTTAAATGTTTCTTGTCCCTGTGCTGAGCAGTCTGCACTGCTGCAGGCTGCTTCAGTCTTGCTGGTGTCAGGAATGGTCTTGTGGACACAACCCTCTGTTATCAAGCCTTCAGTGTGAGTATCAAGACAAAGCAGGGGTAAAAAACTCTTGAACAGGTGGAAAAGGTTGTTTGGAGATACGTTCCAGACCTTTGAACTTCCAGGCATTGCCATAGGGCATGTCTTTTACCTGCTAAGCCAGAGAGATGGGGTCTTTCACAACACATACACACACCTCATAAGTATTCTATGCTGATGATGAGGTTATTGGTAAACTTTCTCCACCAAAATCCTTGGTGGTTTGTGCATTTCCAGCAGTGATGAAGTAACCTGAGCAGAGGTGCAGGTGCCTCTGGGGTGCTGACAGTTTCTGGTTCTCACAAATGGATGGTTTCACAGCTTCATGTAGGTTGCCTGGTCAGGCCATTAATATACTCTTCTGAACTCAACACCTTGCAAAATCGTCCTTTTTAAGCTCAGCTGATGCGTTCATAGAATCACAGAATCATTTGAGTTAGAAGAGACCTTAAAGCTAGTTCCAACCCCTCTGCCATGGGCAGAAACACCAGATACCTGCATGTCCACAAAATGGAAATTTTCACTATCTTCAATATCTGAAGTACTTTTTCTTTCCTGGAGACCCAGAGAACACCAGCTACCTGCCTTTGAAGTGTATTGCAAATAAATTCCTTTTTTGATGCATTAACCTTTTTTGCAACTCTCTAATAAATAAAACGCAGCAGTATGCAAAGGCAAAATACCTGCTACAACAGAAAAATGATGCTTTCTTTGTCAGAATCCAATATTACCTTTTGCTTAATACTGATATACTTTTCTGTCATACTTTTCTAGGCAGCACAGCTTAGAGAACCTTAAGAATGTGGTTACACAGTTTTGATCCATCCTGCACTGTTTACCATGTAATTTCACAGAATCATGGAATTCTTAGGGTTGGAGGGAACCTCTGGAGATCATCTAGTCCAACTCCTGCCAAGGCAGGGTCACCTACAGCAAGTTACACAGGAACACATGCAGGTGGGTTTTGAACGTCTCCAGAGAGGGAGACTCCACCACCTCCCTGGGCAGCTTGTTCCAGTGCTCTGCCACCCTCAATGGAAAGAAATTCTTCCTTGTGCTGTGGTGGAACTTCTTGTGTTTTAGTTTATGGCCATTGCTCCTCATCCTGTCACTGGGCACCATTAAAAAAGTCTGAAAAGTATTTAAGCTAATTTTAAATTGCCCTATGCTCAGGACCGTGGCTTTGTTATTATTTTCACTCTGCAATCGAACTACTACTTTCAGTATTTTTCCGTGACAACTACTATGACCCGCGCTCAGCCCTAACTGTACTTCAGTAGCTCTTCATGGACACTCTGTGTTGTGTATTTTAGCAATGAGGTTTTGCTTGCCTTGAAACAGGCGCGGGTTGGGTTTTGCAGTTCGGTGCCTGCATTGACCGCAGGGGCATTGACTGGGGCGGGACTGAATGCGGCCAGTTCTTATTTCACCCGTGCGACTGGTGCGGGGCCGGGAAGCGGCGCCTGACCCGGGAGGAGGCGCTGCCGCTGGCCCCGTCCCCGTCCCCATCCCGATCCTCGTCCGGCCGCAAGTGCGCGATGGCGGCGGGGCGGGCGCGGGTCGCTCGCCTGCTGCGGCAGCTGGAGCGGGCAGCGTGAGTGCGGCGGGACGGGGCGCCGAGGGCCAAGGGTTTTCCCCCGGGGCCGGCACTGCCGGGGGCCGGGGCCGGGCGGGAGCCGCGTGTGGAGAGTGAAAAGCAGCGGCCGCTCCGTCCCCCCTCCCGCCGCACACCGCTGGAGGCCCTTGGAATGGGTGCTTGCCGGAGACTTTTAGGCAAGGACGGATTCGTTTGTCTGCTTTAGTTTCCCCTTTTAACCATACTTTTCTTTTTTTTTTTTTTTTAAACATTTTAACTAGATGTCGGTGCCCGAGCCATGGCCACACTTATTCCCAAGGTAAGACTTACTTTGTGTCTCCAGAGTAAAATCCTATAGGAGACCGTGGCCCTGCAGAACCGTATGTATCAGTGTAACCAAGGCAGAGGTGTAGGTAACAGGTGAGAAGGAGAGCAGCTTAAAGGTTAAGGTAAGCAGTCTGTATTTTGCAGCTTTACAGGGATACTGGTTATTGTTGGAGAGATTCACTGTTCCCACATAAACCACAGTTACTGCCTCCTGTCCCCTCCTTCCCCATCCCGTGAGGCAAGTTGATCAGACATTTGCTCTGGCTGCTACTACTGCTGTCACCACCTGAGCCATCTCCACTTTAGATCTACTTTTGGGTACACACCTGTTACATTAGAAAGGAAACATGAAGCATTATGGATAAAAAGTAGCTATTCACAAAGGTGGAGAATAAAATCTCCATAGGCTTTTTGTACAGTCAGTGCCAAGAACGCAGCTCAGGTCAGGGTTGTGGAGTCAGAGGAGGAAACCTGTGCTGAGTAACCAAGCCGCCCTGGAGGAGTTTCTGTGTGCATGGACTGTAGGGAGGCTGTGAGAATAACTGTTTGGGTCAGTGTCCAGATAGCTGATTGGTCTCTAGATCCACTAAAAATTAGTATTTTTTGGCCATAATTTCTGTAATGGGTAATTCTGAGCAGCTTGGTTTCACATGCTTTGCTGAAGACACTTTTTAAAAAATTGCCATTGCCATTTCACATATGGAAAAGCCATATCTATCTTCAGATATTTGTTTTGTCCAAGGCCATCATACAGTAAGACAATAGCACAACTGAGAAACAGAATCTCATTCTTCTGCTTGTCTGCATGATGATCTACTCAGTCAATTCAAATTAAGCTCTTCCTAAACAGAAGTCTTAGTTAAGCACACTCTCCATAAGTTTTAAGCATCGAGTCTATAGTGTAGCAAGATGATATCAGTTCAGTGTCTCTAAATAGTCAGAATTGATTTAACAATGACTGTAGAGGAAAAAAAAAAGTTCTTTATGTTTCTTGGCAGTGCTGAAGGAAATAGTGCAATTTTCAAACTAGGTAAAATTTCCTGAAAGTTAAGTTTGGCTCAAGAATATAACAAAAGGACATCTATTATACTATCAGAAAGCAAGAGGGTAAATGGTTTGGACATATTCTTAGCCTGTCAAATTAATGACTGAAAGTACAGCAGACTCAAGCTCCAGGAGAGGTCAGACATGTCCAACCTGGCAAGAGGTGGCAATGAAAGAGCTGATAGCAGCTGGCCTGGGCTTCAATAGAAAATGCATAAAGGATTTTAATACATCTATGTGTTACTGTTGTGGGTCAGTGCTTCAGTGCACCCCAGAGTGTCTTTGACTCATTATCATGGCTTCACTCATTGGATCTGAACCCAAATTACATATTTTCAATTAATATAGCACATGTAAGGCATGACTTCAGCAGGAAGAGCAGAATGCCTCATCTGATCTTTTCTTGGAGAAGAATGGGCAGTGTCAGTTGATGTAGTTTGTTTCACTCTGTGGCAAAATCAGGATATGCCAGAAATTGAGTTTTGTGATGATTCATGCAAGAACAACACGACTGAGAGAGGTTGTGACTGAAGGACTGTCCTTCTAAATATCTTTTCTTCTAAGTAAGGTTGATAGTAACACACCAATTCTTATTTATTATTAGAAATGCATGCAGTTTCTTAGTTTTCTAGCAAGCAATTCAGTTTCACCTGCTAGTTCAGGACTAGGCAGAAGTAAAGAGAAGTGTAAACACCTGTTAGTACTGCTCCCACACATACAAAAGATTTTCTCTATTCAGGTGTACATGGAGGATGTCTCATGGATTTGTCTTAAAAGTTGTTCTGGAGGTTATCATGTAGCCCTACACATTTCTAGCACCTATCAGCTTGTATCAGCTTGTACCAGCACTGAATTCCACTTATCATGTGCTTTTCTGGTCTTTGCAGACTGCAAACATTCTCATACAAACTTCCTGCTAACTTGTTTGGTTTTTATAGGAAATAATTCTTGAAAGAAGGGGAAAAAATACTTGTTTTGTTGAACTATATGAATCAAATCAAGTACTTAGATAATCTCACAACCATTAAGGGATGAAATGGGTAACTGTTATCCAGACAAGCTGAGACGACCTGTGCAAATATATTAGTGATTCTAAAAGCAAGGAAGTCTGTCAACTCTAGTGTAGAGAAACAGATTGCAATAACTTTTTGTTCCCTAATTTTACTGTTTCATTGCCATTCCAGTCCCTGAGCGGCCTACCCTGGGAAATACAGACTATGCATTTGAGGTAGGTTTAATAATCAAATGTATTTGATTTAAAAGTAGTATACAAGACACTAATTGCTAAACATGGCATTCAACAAATAATTGCATTATTAAATATTTATATTTCACTTTGTCTGTGTGGTAGTAGATGCCATTTATCCATTTTTCCAGGAAAAAATGGTTGTTTGGTTTTGGTTTGTTCTTTTTTTTTTTTAGATGGCCATTTCAAACATCCGATATGGAGAAGGAGTTACAAAAGAGATTGGCATGGTAAGCTGCTATGGTGTAAGTCCATCTCTGGTGAAAAGTTACTTTCTAAAGGGCTGATGGTGCTATCAATCAGTTTTATGAAGGAAAATTTATTTATGGCATGTCTGAATCTCCACCAATTTGCAGTATATGTTGTCATATATACCAGTGTAAAAAGGCTGGAAAATACTATTGGGTACAGAACAGAAGCATCAATGTTGCTGTGGTATAACTGAGAACATGAAATGCAGCTTAGGGGATAGTTAGATAATTAATGATTTGCTAGGATTATGCAACAACACTTTTCGCTGACAGGGAATTTAATTCAGAAAGTTTTGAATCCTGGTGACTCACCAGGATTTTCTCAAGATCACTTTTGTCTCTTCTACTGCTCCTTAAAATGAATCAGAGACTTTTCATTAAATTAGCTAGATACTCATTCAGCTCTGAGTTTGCACTATGAAAATGAAGAACTTTTGTTTCAGCAATGTGAGATGATTCACCTGAATACGTTGTTCCAGTTTGCCGTTATCATTGGCTTTTTTCATTTATCATTTTTTCCTCCTTTCTTGGCATTTCTGGCATTAACAATTCTCTTTTTTATTTGCAAATTTGTAAAGCAAGATAACAGTCAGTAAATGAAATTAGACAGAACCTCTGTCTTTAAACAGTATTGGAATTATTTAGAATTGCATGTATCATGTAACTCTTGTGACAATTAATTTAGCAGAGATTAAGATGTATTTTTCTCTCTTTTGCCACCTTATTTTGATTTTTAATCAGTAGATTAATATTTAGTATTAAATTTGCAAGATTTTGATCCTGTGCTTTGGTAGGAATCTAGGGGAGACAACCTGTGAAAAAACCTTTTTATTGTCACAGGAATTGTGTAGGAAAAAATATTTTTTAAAAAAAATTTACATTTTACATTTTACTCTAGTCTTAACCATGTGGTTCAACAACTTTAGTTTTCTTCTGTCATAAGACTTCAGCTATATCGGTTTGGCAGCTTTAAATTTTATGCTGCTTTCTGCATCCTATATGTGTGTGGTTAATGATCTTTTTCTTCAGCTGATATGGTTTTAAAAATTTTACAATAATCAACTATTTTTAGGTTGGGGTTTTTTATTATTAATTGATCTGTTGATTTGGATCAGTTTTTAAATTGTTCAGTGTATGATTTTTACTAGTCATTTGGTTTTTAATGTCATTGTTATTGTAGGACCTGCAGAATCTCGGTGCTAGAAGAGTTTGTTTGATGACAGATAAAAACCTCTCCAAACTCCCTCCTGTAAATGCAGTATTGAATTCCTTGGCAAAATATGGTATAAACTTTCAGATATATGATAATGTCCGGGTGGAGCCAACAGACCAAAGGTACTACTCACTTCTGATAGTGCACTTCTCCAAGTAGTGCCTAGGCCTTTCCAGCATTCCCTGTGGCTGTTTAAACACCTTATGACCTGCATACTGATCTTAATAATTAGTTTCCCTGTGTACTGGTTTAATCCTGACTAATTGGAAATCCTTTCTTGTTTTCCAAGTTTCCTGGACGCCATTAGATTTGCCAGAAAGGGAGAGTTTGATGCCTATGTTGCTGTTGGAGGTGGGTCTGTGATAGACACCTGTAAAGCTGCCAACCTGTACGCAGCCAGCCCTGCATCAGAATTCTTGGATTATGTCAATGCTCCTATTGGGAAAGGGAAACCTGTCACTGTTCCCCTCAAGCCACTGATTGCAGGTAAAGCAGGAGGGATGTATGTGGAGAGTGAGGGCTTGGGGGAAGGGGAGTTATTCTACACTCTCTGTGATATTTCTGTTAAAATCAGTTTACCATGACTGTTTCAGCTTCCTCTGGGCTTACTTCTCCTCTAGTTGTATTCAGCAGCAATTTTACTATTTACTTCAGTGTAAAAATCAGAGCTTTTGTAATTAGTTTGTCTTGTTTAGCTCAGTTAGACTGCTTTTACTGAGAAAAGAGATCAAAGTAACAGTTTCTCTTTGACCTGTTGGCTTTGGATCAGGGATTCCTCCAAGATTTCCTGGTTCCTGTGTTTTTGGTGGTGTTACTATTGTGGTTTTATTTACTTATTTTGCAATATTATATATTATTTGTTGTTATCCCCATTCTTCCTTTTAAGTTCCTACAACATCTGGCACTGGAAGTGAAACCACTGGTGTTGCCATTTTTGACTTCAAAGAACTAAAAGTTAAAACCGGTGAGGTTTTGCTGTTTTGTTTGGGGGTTTTCGTTTGTTTGTTTTCTGGGGTTTTTTGTATGCTGTGCAAGACAACTGCTTTTCCAATGTCTTTGTTATTTCCCTGCTGTGAAAGAAAGGGATACCGCGTTTCATTTCAGGTGTCATTTTGTTTGAGTCAACTGCCACAGGCAAATTTGAAGAGCTTAATGGTTTCCTCCTTGAATTAAATTCACAGCGTATTAACATAATGAAATGCCTATGTAATACATTGGATTATAGTTTGAAGGCAAAACAGGAAACTAAAATCTTTCAAGTCCTTAAATGGCAGAAAATGTTAATTGCAAAGGAAATTTCTACTTATATTCAGGGTCAACCAACTGTTCCTTATTTCCTCCGTGTTTTTCTTTCTGCTTTTAAGACTTCTGTTTCTTTGTTGTGTAATTGCAACCAAATGTTCCTTTTCCTGACTTTTGAAACCTCAGGCCTGGGATGCTGTGCAAGTGAGGGACAGTCTTCCCTTGGCCTTTTCATCCCTGGCAAATAAAGATTAAGGCTAAAATGTCATCTCGAGCTTCATAGCTGTTTTGAGGTTTTACTTCTAAACATGTGGATTTTATATACCATGCAGTTTGCAGTGCTTGGGACCCAAATGGGTGTGCTGAGGTGTTCTGATAATAGCTCAAGAGTTTTCTAGTCTATACGTAGTCAATCAGCCTCTGTCTGTCTGTCTCTCCCTCAAAGCTACATCTGTGCCTCCATAACCAAAACATGAGGGCATGGTTATTACAGATGCTGAAGACAGCAATTGGCAATAGCGATCGATTGGAGGCCCAAACCAGTTTTGCCCTCTGACTGTTCACAGGAGATACAAATTTAAGAATACTGCAGATGCCATGCAGCACAGACATTTTGCAAGTATAGGCTGCTCAGGGAGTGTTGCAAGCAGAGAGAGAATGCTATTGCCACTTAAGGCAAAAGTCTCAAATCATATAAGCCTGTTACAGGGACTTCATCATCAGTAAGATACCTATGATCTACATTTATAGATACTCCTTGCTCTCCCTTCTCTCTCTTCACTTTTACGTTCATAGTTTCAAATAAGTTCCCCTCCCTATTTTGATGTTTTGAACATTAAGCTTGTCCTATTTTGTTGCAAAAAATCTTTAACCCATTTTCCTCACTTTACATATTGCAGGTATTGCTTCAAGAGCCATTAAGCCAACCTTAGGCATCATTGATCCTTTGCACACACTGTCTATGCCTGAACGAATAGTGGCCAACAGTGGCTTTGATGTGCTTTGGTGAGTTTTCTGTGTAGGCTGCTACCTGAACTTATTACATATTTGTATTTGTACTATGATGATTGTAGAAAAAAATATATTTTGGGAGCAGAAAAGGATGATCTTTTTTCTCCTTTTGCTCTTCTTGTTAAGGGGAGCTCTGTTATACTTTCCTCTTAGTTAGTTTCACTGCCTCCCTCAGAATGTATGGAACCAAATCACTCATTTGCAGAAATTTGCTTCCAGGATGGTGGTTGTCAGAGAAGAGGGTCCAGGTGTCCTTTTTTAAGATATCATAGAGACTATTAATCAGAATTGTGACAGTATTTATTATGTCTCACAGACATGGCAGGGAACAGAGAACAAGGATTTTCTAACAAAAGCCATGATGTGTCAATAAAAGTTTGTAAAGGCTTGTGAGATGCTGGCAGGTCTTCACCCAATTATGGTCATCTTTGGAACCTCTCTTTAATTTGCTTTTCACTTGGCACAAAATTTTCTTCATCTTAAACCTACAGCTTTTAATTTCACAAAATGCACTGACATTTCTATTTGGAGAGCCAGAGCTTACTTTGCTTCTGGGTTCTGTGTATATTAAAGCAATAGAGCTGTAATGAAACAGTGATTTGTCAAGCTTGGTGAAGTACCCTGGACTGCAATATCTGTAATGGAACCAAGACATTTGTTCACCAATGAAAATGGTTTTAAACATCTGTAGTTTTAAACATCTGAATGTAGCCAAGTACCCAGTGCCCCTTCTTTATGTGGTCAGATTCATGAGAATCTGAGATTAAACTGTTGGTAGTTCCACTCAGCTTAAATATCATACCCCTAATTTTTTAAAGGTTGATACTTCTAAAAGAAAGGTACCTTAGCGATGCTTCCTGTGCTAAAGCTTCTTATAGCTCCTGTCCCACAGAAAGGATATGCACCCATTGCACATGTACAGTGTTCTTCAGTGAAAAGCATTACACACCAAGGTGCCAATGCATCCAACCTAGCTTTAAGCATGGTGTGAGCTGATAGATAATAGCTGTGTTTGGATTTTGCCATCTGTGTGTTTGTTGGAGAGTGAAGCACTCTGGAGGCGCCTGCCCGGCATTCTCCCAGTTGTCTGTGAGATTGTATTTTTGGTTTTGGCAACTGTTAAACACCAGAAATAAATAAGAACCTGCATTCAAAGGACAGCAGGGCAGTAACATGGAGTTAATAATTAATATTTTAATCTTTCTGTTAGCCATGCTCTCGAATCATACACTGCTCTTCCCTACAACATGCGCAGTCCCTGCCCTTCAAACCCAATCAACAGACCAGCTTACCAAGGCAGCAACCCTGTCAGTGATGTCTGGGCTCTTCATGCTCTGCGTATTGTGGCTAAATATTTGAAAAGGTAATACATTTAACAGCCATCTGCCTCGCAGTATGTTCTGTCTTCAGTGCCCTGAAAGGGATACTTAGAAGAGCTTGAATTTTAGGCTAAGTTAAGGCAAGCTGCAACGTTAAACTTTCATTTTCTACCCTGGGTTTTTCTTAAATAAAGGAAAAATTTTTTTCAAATAAAATTGAAAGTAAAATTGGGGTTAATAGGTTTCTTGAAGAGGTAGCTTTTTAATGCCTCTGTGAATCTATTTTAGAAGTCCTGTTAAAGGTATTTCAAGCTCCTCAGTTAATATGGGAGCATCATTTACATATTTTTCCAAGAATCAACTTTTTATAACAGTATAACGGGAATATGTAACAAACTGAACAAAATACTGCTGATGTAACTTCTGTGACCATCAGAGTAAATTAAGATACTTACGCATCCATCAAGAAGGTAGCCACATACACTTACAAATGTGCAAAATTATGCATTTTTCGAAAACCTGCTCATACTTAGAAGACCTTCAATTCAGAATAAGGATTGGCTTAGTTGGAAGCTGACTTTGATTCCTACCAATAAACTTTTAGCCGGTATACAGCTTTTGTATACCATGTGCCCTTCTATTAAAGATCATTGTGGAGTTTTGTTGTAAAAGACTTTTTACAGTACCTAGCTAGTCAAAATAGTTTTTCTTGTTCATGTAGAATCTATTCACGAGACTTTTTCTCCTTGTTGTCAAAGTACACAAGGAGCCTGAGGCATAGAAAGGCAAGGAACCCTGTCTTTTTCCCACAACAGGTGATGGGGTCTAGACCACCACCTAATGAGTGGAGTGATCCTTGAGCTGTACATAGAATGGCCAGAGCTCCAAAGTAGAGTTGTTTAAATCACCACTGAGGTTAATCTGGTTAAATTCACTCTATTTACTCAGTTTTTGGAAAAGTGAAAAGAGGCTTGCCCTTCACTGAATCAGTGTGATCTACTTAGTGATCCAGAAGCAGGATTGTTCTCTTACTGCAGTGACTTGATCCTGTTTCCAGCATTTTATCTCAGCTTATCTTAGAGGGTTTTGTCTATCTGTCCATAAAGAAGCCCTCTCCCCCTTCTCCCTCCCAAATCACCAAGTAATTTGTGAATTTACTGGTGCACAGAGCCATCAGAAACCCTGAAGACCGTGAAGCAAGAGCCAACATGCATCTGGCAAGTGCTTTTGCTGGTATTGGCTTTGGCAATGCTGGTGTCCATCTCTGGTGAGTACAGACAAACCCCATATGAGGTCAACTTCTAACTAGTGTTTGTTTCAGATTGTCAAAGATGTCACTGCCTTTGTTGTTGAATGTATATTAAGGGATTGTAGCCTGGCCTGTGGATGCTGAGGGAGCTGTGTGTTGTGAGAAATTGATGGGCTTTTGGCATTTATGCGTATGAGGATTGTGTATTCTAGCTTGTGATACTCAAATCCAATTGTGTAAAAATTACAAAACATGGCCTTCTTTACCTTCCTTGATAGTAAAGACCACAGTAAAAAAAAAAGTCAATGACATCTAAAATGTTAGATTTCATGCCAGCTTTTCTGCAGTGAGACAGAATGATGTAATCTTGTGCTTTTTCTGAACTGATGCAATTGTCTGTGAGTTTGTCTGTAGGGTAGGCAATCAGCAGGCTGAAATGAGCTGTAATTATTATTGTAAGGCAATATAGTTTCATTTGGATGAAAATCTCAGAGATTGAATTGTGTGAAGTTTTTAGCGGTCATTCTTTTCAAAGATGTTCCTTTCATTCCTTTTCTTTGAGCAAGTCTATTCTTTTAATTATACCTTAAAATTAACATTTATTTTTCTTAGGCAGTGTCATCATGTAGGGATGCAGATTATGGTATTTTTGGCACATCTGTATTATTGCAGGAACCGAACATCTTTCAGTCCAGTCAATGGAGTAATATAACTTCACACTCACAAAGTAAGGAGGTACTGTTTTTTACAGCTATGTCCCTGAGGTGCAGAGGGATGAGGTTTGTCTGTACCTGATATCCACACCATAGCTGTATGTCAATACCTTTTGAATATCTGTACTGAAAAGACTTGCATACCGAAAACTGACCACACAAGGGACTGAAAGCAAATTTTCCAAATACCAGGAGTGCTGCCCTAACCACTTGCTCTCTGCTCTCTGTTCCAGCCATGGAATGTCTTACCCTATTTCTGGTTTGGTGAAAACTTATAAACCAAAGGATTATAATGTGGATCACTCTTTAGTGGTAAAACTTGGTTTATCTTTGGGTTTGTATTGTACGTTTCAGTTGTCTGTTATGTGTCATTAATGAGCATTGAAGCATACTGAAGTTAAAAGTACATGTCCTTTTTTTTTTTTCCCAGCCACATGGCCTTTCTGTAGTGCTGACATCACCAGCAGTGTTCGCTTTCACAGCCCAGATACATCCTGAGCGGCACTTGGAGGCTGCAGAGATTCTAGGTAGGAATCTCTATGGATACAGCTTATATGCACAAATGGAATTCTTTCCAAAAATTCCAATTTCCAAAAATTTTTTTGAGAGGAAAAAAAAAATGTGTGCAAGCAATTGTTGTTTGTTGTTGTGAGGGCATTAAATTTAAAAATCAGGATTCTGGAGTTATGTGTAATGCAAAGTTAGCTCGAATAACACTAAATTTTGATATTGAATGATGTGGTTAGAGGAGCAAGCTGGAGAAATCATCTTCTTGGCTAGAAAACTGGACAGCTAAAATCAAAGGAAAGTGGCTGCAATTGGCATATCTCTTGGTGCTTTATGGAGAGTAGTTACCATAAAATGAACAAGTGCTCAGGTGCATTTGCTAAAAGAAAGAATTTTGCCTAACAAATTCCCTGCTTTGACAATGAATTAGAACAGGGTGGTGTTTCAAATCACTCCTGCTCTTTTTTCGTGGCACACAACTGTGGGTTTGGGTCTTTCTAATGTACGCCTAAGCTTGTTTGTAGGTGTTGGAATTTCTCAGTGGCTGATGTCAAATGTGATGGCTAAGAAGTGGATTAACAAGCCAAATGACCTTTTCTGCTTCTTAGCAGAATAAAAGTAAATGCTGCAGGCTGACAGCTCATTTAAAGGTTACCTGTTTATACAGCGCTTTGTTATCAGTGCAACCCATCACAAAAAGGTGTCCTAGAGAAAGGATACCTCTTAATTGCACCCCCAGCATGACTGTGTGTAATAAACCAGCTTCCAGTGATGTAATCTCAGAGCTGTTAGCAGTCTAGCTGTGACAGCTTGGCTCTGCAGTGAGCTAATTTATTTATGTCTAAGATCAGGTGTTTGTCTGCACTAGGCTCTGTGTTGTAACTAAACTGCTGCTAATACCCATGCTGGCTAAGGAGCACTCACAGTCAAACAGGCAGCAGTGCAGAGAGTAAAGTGGTTAGGCCAGCTGTCCTTGTATTTGGAAAATTTGTGTTCAGTCCCTTGTATGGTCAGCCTTCTGTATGCAAGTCACAGCAATCCAGCCATATCTATGACTTGCTTGTATAAGTAATCTGAAAACATCCCCAAGAAAGAATGGGACTTATATAGACAGTGAAAATATCACAGTATTTTCAAGAGGTCGTAAAATAACATGGTCAGAAAAACTACATTCGGGGAAAATTCCATTTGTTTCATAAGCGCTGTCTGTGAGGCTCTTCAGGCTTCCTCTAAAATATGCAGTCCTGCCTGTGGTCAAACCAGAACACAAACCTAGTTGGAATCATATGCTAAACTACTAAATGTCTGTGTTCCTACAGCAATATCACAGAGCTAAAATTAGACAAAGAAAATGTTTTTGGATAACTAGTCACCACAGAATATCAGAGAATTTGAACTCTGGCTCTTGATTTTAAAACAAGTGGCTGAAAAGCAGTTCCTTTACATTTTGTGGTATTAACTGCTGCTATAAATTCTGTCTCTAGAAGCTCTGTTAATTTTGTCCGTAGAAATTTTAACTATGTCATTGTGTGCCTTGCTGCAAAGGGACTCTGCCGAAAACGTGTCACAGGGAATTGAATTTATTACTTCCCATCTGGGGTGTTTACTTCTGATTCCAGTCCAGAGCCTAACTGACTACAGTAGCCGATTCAAATCTGTCATGTTGCCAAATGCAGTGACTAAGAAGGTATTTTATGACATGAAGCAGATTACTAAATAGTTATGTTATGTGTAGGTACAGCTGTGAATTTGGGTAGATCCAGAAAAATCTTAATACCTCCCTGGGTGGATTCTTAAATAGTTGAAATAGGTGTGCGTGTGGTCAGAAATTTTCTTAAGTGCAATCAAAGACTGATGTATCCTTTAGGTTGAGCAAAAAGAAAGTACTAGAACTATAGCAATATTTTAAAACTGCCAGTCACATTTACTGTCATGTTTTATCCTCCTCCTTTTGCCTTTTTTCTGTACTATCTGAAGATAGTGTATTTATTTATTTATTATTTATTTATGTCTCAGTTACTCCTCCATAGCAAAACCCAGGATAAACTCAGACTTCATGCCATAATCCTAAATAGCACAAGACTTGGTACAAGACTCTGTCATATCTTATTTATCAATTTCTCCCAGACATTATCTGCTATAGCACTGACAGTCCTACTACCCAAATATCTGAGCTCTTCAAATGAGCTTGTAGGTCTTCTGTTCACTTTAACTCCCTTTGAATGTTCCACTGAACTGCGTGAGGACCACAGGAAGTGTTTTCCCTGTAGCTATTTAGTGCTCTTACTCATCTCTCAGTATGGCACTTGGACCTAACATAGTTCTGGTGTAACATCATTGAGGTTACACAGAGAAGCAGTTTAGCTTGGGTTAGTTTGAAAAACAAATCATGTGGAGGAACCTGTGTCTTTTGTATGGACATGCTTTTATTATTACTTTTAAGTAAGTCCTGACCATTCATCGAAAAAGGGGAAGCAAGCTATTCTGTAAGAAATATTAATAATCTTTCTTTTTATATCGATGTTTTCATTACTGTTCCATAGTTGTTTCAAAGATATCAGTTCCTCCCCTTCAGTTCTGCATCATCCTACACAAGTCTGCACATACTCAAATTAAATTTAGGATTTACTCAGCCCCCTGAACACTTCCCTGCCATCTCCTGCCTTTTTCAGCCTACATGCTCTAGTCCTGTATGTGAATCTGTAATTGAACAGCAGAGCCCTCTAGATGTCAGCAAACTCAAGGCATTAAAATGAAGTTAGCATTTGGCACACTGTCCATAAAAATAAATACCATTGACGTTCATGCGTTAGCTTCTTTCCTCCCAGCAGTTAGTCAGTCTGAAAAGTGCTTCTCCCTGTAAGCACAGAGGAAAAGGAAGTTAACCTCATGTGGCAGTTAGTCTTTTTGGCAGCATTTACCTGCTTCTGATCTTGTTTTATTTCACCTTTCACAAACTATTCCAACTGTAAAATGAAGGCTGATTCCTCTTTTTACTTCGTGTTGCTTTTACGGCAGCGACTGTTGTGTATGGATATGTATTCAGCTGATATTATGATTAAATTAAGTCCAGAACAGGCTTCCTCCGCGCTCTCCACCCTACAGTCAAGGCATTATGTCTTATTTTAGGAGCTGACATCCGCACTGCCAGAATCAAAGATGCAGGGTTTATTTTGGCAGACACACTCCGGAAATTCCTATTTGATCTGAATGTTGATGATGGCTTAGCTGCAATTGGTTATTCCAAAGCAGACATCCCTGCATTAGTCAAAGGCACTCTGCCTCAGGTAAGACAGAAAACAAAACAGTTTTTCTTGTCAAATAAAATAGAACAGATTCTGGGAAAACCAGAATTGCTTCTTTTCAAGCAAATGTTATTTCTATTCCTGCATGAAAACAATTAACATGGAGAAAATTACAGATATTCGACTGTGCTTTGTTTCATTCCACAGTTTAGGTTTTTCTTTTCAGTGGGATTGAGTGAATGCTGTACTCTGTAATGGGTAAATGTTCGGGGGGTTTTTTAAATGTCACGTTTTTGAAAAAGAGGATTTTTTCATAGACCTTTGATCTTTGTAGAAGATACTGCTTTTTCCTATCTCTGTTAATTATGTATGCAGATGGGCTATGGATAAAGCCTTAATACCAAGCATTATCTGGTAAGAATGACCGAGCTTACTTTACATTAAACTTTCCATATTGAGAAGTTGCATTTTTCTTCCCAGATGGCTTTTTTGCTCCATTGACCCCCATCAGAATTTGAAATAAGGTCCCCTGGGATGATATAGATTAAACTTGTGATATTCGTTATTGTTTCAGGGCCCACAAGGACATTACAAACAGCAGCACACCACTCTAAAAGCAAAATCCAGTGTCTTCCTTGTAAAAAGAGAGTTTGATTCATGTGCTATGAACTCTTCTGTCCAGTTAGCATTTATTTCCACCAAGTTGCAAGGGAAATAAACATTATGGAGAAAGTGAAAATTTTTTAGGCCAAAAGGTTATTCGTTTTTTACAGCAGACCTCTTACTATGTCTAGTTCTTCTCAATCATAAATCTCAGAGCAACTTAGAGCAGTTATATTAACAGTAAATATTAATATTCCTGTTTATACCTGAGAAAATGACACAAAGGTGCAACTATGTAGGATCACACACACAGAGTGGTGTCAAAGCCAGGGAGAAAACTGAGGTCTCTGAGCACCCATCAAATAGGTTATGCATGTTAGTTGTTACGGGGCTTTGGGGGGTTTGTTTAGATAAATATGTTTCTTTAAAACAATTATGTTTAGGTCATCATAAGCAAAACATCTCGTTGAAGACTAGTTTTGTATAGCTGGGGGAGGGAGAAGGTTTTCTTCTCCAAAAGATGTTGAAGGGTTTTTTTGTTTGATTGTGAGCTTAGCTCAAATTGACTTTTCATTCATTTACTGTGGTCTCATGGCATTGATGATTGTACTGTGTAAAATGAGTTGACCTGAGAGTTTCTGTATTTTTGTATATAAGATGTTACATGATGAAAATGTATTAGCCACAGAGTTAGTCCATACAGTTTAATCTTTGGTATATTTTTTTTTTGTTTTCATCTTGCAGTAGGTTTGCTTTGGAATACAGCACTGACCCACTCATGTCAGCAAAGCAGTGTGATGCAGTTGTTATAGCACTAAAAAGTATGCAAAGTTTATTCCATGTTGCGAAGTGCAGGCTGCAGGAAAACAAAACTAATCTGACTGTCAGAATTTATGTGGGAACTCTGTTGGGGCAAACACCTGTGCTTGAAGTTAAAACAGGATTTATTTTCCTTCCTAAGTGAGTTTGTTGAAATTGATCCTATTTGCAGAGAGCAGTGATTCTAGCAGAAGATGCTCTCTTGATGTCTAAGGTGGCTGGCCCTGTGGTGGTGTTTCAGAGGAGAGGATGAGAGAAAATGAGAGAGTGGAAAAGCTGTTCTCTGGCCCAACCACCCCTGCAGACATCCCAGAGACAGCTACAATGGGGCTGAACCAGTGATGAGCCTTGAGCTACTCAGTTTTGGCACTAAACCAGAATGCACTGAGTCAGATTAAGGGAGCCAGGGCCTTGCTGTCTGGGCACCAGCAAATATCAGCAAGCTTGTGCAGAAGTAGTGCTGGTGCCTCTGTGTCGAGGCATAAAGGAAGAGCATCCGTTTGCAGCCTTCTGTCAACATAGCTGGGAAATGCTACGTTCTGTCAGGGTGATTGTCTCCTGTCTCCTGGTGTGGCTTTACAGATAACTCTGGCCATTTCGGTGCACAGAGCTGCAAAACTGTACTTTGGCCCACAGTGTCCTACTGTAAGCCTGATGAATTTATGAATATTTGAGCACTGAGTTGTTATATTTTGCATATTATGAGTGTGAAAAAAACCAACACACTTTTGCCGTAGTACTATTTGAATTTTCCATTTGGTTTCAAAACTGCATAGAAGAATCTTAAGCTTCTCTCCGGCTGGATCTGTGTGTCTAGCAACACTGGTCAGGGATGGGGAAAGAGGTACCATTTGATTGCTACTTATGCACCAGCAAAGCTTCTCCTGTAGGTAAAATAATGCACGCGAAACTGCACTTTTCACACTCATCACAAGCCATGCTAACCATGATTATGAACTGTGAATGCTTCACAGCTGGCTTCCTCACCATGCTAGACCCGTATTTCACATTAAGTTTGCAGTGTGGTGGTACTCTTGCTGTGTAACCACATCCAGCCTGCCCACAAATCGCATCCCTGTGGGCTGAGGGGAAAGTGGAGCGGCTGCAGCATTGCACTGCGGCATCACCCTGGGCAGGGGTGTGTGCTCCACCCAGATTGGCAGCTCAGCTCAGCCTCCCACCCAGGCAGGGGGATGGAGGAGCCCCTTCCCCAGCATCCCACTTGGTGCATGAAGCAAGGACCTTAGCAAATGACATCCACTGTCTCACATGTGAAAAAGGGGAAAGAGATTTAAAGCTGGGGACAGCATCTTCCACAAGGGAGTTGTTGAAACAGGTTGTAGCTGTAGAAATTTCCTCTTGCCAAAATATACCACATTCATCTAAAGATACTGCATTCGTTGTAGTAAGTCTGGCTTCTGTCTTTGTGGACATTTCTAACTCTTTCCAGTATTTCAGTAAATGTTAAAATCATTGGTTGCTGGAAACAGAAGTGCTAATCATAACCAGTATGAGTACGTTAGCATTAGGCCCTTTCAGCTGAGTGTTTCTGCAGTACCCAAACACCTACACTAATACAGCTCCTCATCCTCAGTAGCACGGGGCTTTTCTGAATTTCCACCCCTGCCTTTGTGGTTATTTTGTCCAGCAGAGCAGTGAAGCAAATACCTGGGTTTCATCTCTGTCAGTGGTACTTCAGCACCTACAAATTCTGTTGAATCACTACCCAAATGAAGGTCAACCACAACTACTTTGTGTTCTGATTACAAGGTGTCAGGCTGTTTATTGAGAAGTTTCATACTATATCTTACCGTGTCCCTTTATTGCAGTCTGAGTTACAAGTGCTGTTTGCTCTGCCCATTTACAGCAGTTCCTGGGCCTTGAGAGATGTTGTGTTTTGAAAGTGTTGGTCCCTAAAACTCGAACTCCTGGTTCCAATGCTGGCAAATGAATTTTAAAAGGGACTGTGTTCCCAAGATAATATCCTCCAGCGTACTGACATCTTGACGGACAAGGCCCGTGTTTGCAGTACTTGACTCTGCAACTGAATGACATTCTAATCTTGCTTCTCTGTATTTAATTATAGGCAATTTTAGGTAATATGTTCTTGAAAGTCCTGTACAGTTGACGATGCCTCAACCTTGATTACTTATTTGCAAAACCTTGTTGTTCTCTGTAAAGGATGTAGTACAGAAACACATAATTCAGCTACTGTTTGATTAATTTTATTGGCAACCTTATGTAATTTAGTTTTTCTTTAATCTTGTAGGAGAGAGTGACTAAGCTATCACCACGTCCCCAAACAGAAGAGGACTTATCAGCTCTCTTCGAGGCTTCCATGAAGCTTTATTAGCTTAAACTTTGTGTTCTGAAAAGTGTGCTCTATTCTAACAGAGAGGTAATTTCTTACAGATACAGCGCTGAATTTGTTTAGAGCATGGAAGAACTTGGGTATTTTTGGCCTCTGTTCCATTGTACACTGCAAAAAGGTCATGCAATTCATCTTTAACTAAACAGTGCTTTGAAGTGAAGACTTGACAGTGGTTTCTTTTTTGCTCAGTAGTCAGTGGTATTGACTTGCATGAAAGTTGGAGCAGATTTCTTGCAGTAGTGAAGGCTTTCTTGTGCTTTAGAGATGATCAAAGGTGGAAAAATGTTTTAAGGGATATTCCAAACCATTTTGCAAATTATACTTCTATTTAAATTATCCGTGATTTTGTTCTGAAAAGTCATGCTAGTTACAAAATAAGTAAGATCGTTATTAATTAGGGAGGGGGAGTTCCCTGCAGAAAATGTCAGCTTACTGTATTCTGTTCTGCTTATCATCATTTTACCATCTGGTTTTGCTAAGAAGGCTATTGAACTGGGGTAATTCATTTATTTGGTTAAGAAAAAAACTATATACTTTCACAGTTGTTTGGAAAAGGCTTCCCGAAAATTTGTTTTGGGTTAAAATTCTCACATGTATTGTCAGATATTTATCTTTCCTTTTAGGATCTATGTGAAGTGTTCATCAGAGGAATAAAATCAGAGTAAAACATGGTCACATGCTCAACAGGAACCATGTAATAGCAAGACAGTATCCATCATGGTCATTCTGTCTCTGGAGGCAAGAGCTCCTTTTTCCTGCTGTGTTCTGTGGAAGGAAGCTCTCAACTGTGTCTCGCTTTGCTGTGAATCAATTGCTTCTGCTGAGCTCTTGCAGGTGCTGTCCCTCACAGTGCAGCCACCAGCTTAAGGAAGTGGCTGTGTGCTGTGGTTCAATATTAAAAATTGGTGGTGAAGCATATGGCTGCACAGTGCCCCGTGGGGAGCACTGGTTAAATGTGGGAATGAGCCTGCACCTTCAGAGCAGTTAACCAGCTGGTTGACTGTCAACTGAGAAAGGGAAGTGGGGAAGGGAGAAATGAAACTAAAATTTTAATACTATTTTTCTTTTTTAAAAAGGTTCATGTGGTTGTGTGTACAGTTCATTTAAATCAGTTTCTGCTTTGTGTTGAACTCTTTCAGCATCTGATTCATGCAGCTACCACAGCACAAGACAAATGTGAGAAGAACCCCATAACCTCTCGTGTGCTTATTTCTTTGTGCTGGGAAGGGAGCACTTTTCAGTCACCCTGTTGAAGTAGAAAGCTCTATACTTTCACCTTTGCATTTAGATGTTTGTCTGATCAAGCTAGTGCTGTCCTAGAATCTGAGAACAGATGTGTACTCAATATTGACACTGGATCTGTTTTAGTGCTGTTAAAATAGGTGGATGGATGCTATGGTTGAAGCCTGGTTGTTTTTAGCAACAGAACAGGTTTAGTTGCCATAGGACTGCACTGCCAGTATGCCTCAGCCTGCGCTGGGATACACATCTGATTTCCACGTCCTTCTGAATCTTTTTCTTCTGCTGAAATTGCCCACAAGTACCTCTGTCACGAGGGGTGATGTAATAGCAAGAGATTCACTTCGTTATATTGTGCGAAGCTTCCATGTTTTGGAAAAAAACACTTTTTGTCAAAACCTTCTGTCAAACCCTGTCATTCAAGGTCAGGCTGGATGGGACTCTGAACAACTTGGTGTAGTGGAAGGTATCCCTGCCCATGGCTGGGGGATTGGAACTAGATGATCTTTAAGGTCCCTTTCAACCGAAACCATTCTGTGGTTCTATATAAACTTTTGGCCTGTTTTGTCTTTCCACTCCTGTCTTTCTCCAAGCTGTAGTAGCAATACGGTTTCCTGAAGAGAGAATTTTTTTGTCCAGGAGCCTAATTCATGGCAGTCACACTGCGTTTAGGGAGAATGCACTTCTGGGGAACTGAGCAGCACTCAGTGATTTCATCACTTCAGCAGGCACTTTGTTGGGCTAGTTAGGGAGGTAGGATATTTCCTTCCCGCACACTTTTTATTTGCCATTTATGCCAGTATGGCAGTTATTGGCAGGCTGCATTTCCACCTGACAGAACCTCACACTTAACTTCCTATACCACGTAACCCAGAGCTCTTGCTAGTTTTTAAATTAAACCTCATACCCCCTCTGATATCCATATTTTGCAGGTGAGACAAAGGGTTTGATGTAATACCTAACCCAACTTAAGCAGATGGTGCTGTAAGAAGGGCCCTTTCTGTCTTCCACAGCCCTTTCGCAGCATCAGAGTCTTCAGCTGACTTAAACTGGTTGTGAAGTCTCGCTCACAGATATCAGCTACACAAGTAGTGGTTTTCCCACCACCAGTTGTTAGTTACTAGTGCAAATTTGCTAAGGAAAAATCGGGGGAGCTCATGTCACCCCACGGTGCTGTCTTTCAAATAGTGGTGATGTGACAGGGAGTCACACCCTGGCTCACAGGCAGTTGTAGTTTTATTCACAGCTGAAGAGTTATGTGGAGTTTTTCATGTATTATCTTACTAAATTACTCTGTACTGAAACGACCTAGTTGGTCAAATGTATCTGTATCTTTGAACATGTCGATTTTTGTGCATGAGTCTGGCATTTGTATGGGGAGCTGGGGTGACACTGTAATTCTGAGTGTCCAGCAGTGATTTGGCATGTGTGAAGTCTGGGCAGCTTGTTCTTCTGGCTCTTGTTACCACTCTGTTACTCAAGCCCTCTGTGATAGATCTGTTACTATGTTTAGATGATGCTGAAATGCAAATAACAAAAATAAACACAAGCTTGTTTGAAAGTGCTTGAGAGCAGTGTTTAACTCTGTCATGTTTAGTTCAATCCTACAAGGTAACTATGAACCAAAACTATTCAGAGGAGGAGGCTTTCACTGGCTTCATGGACCATAATGATTCCTCCTGCAAAGTCACTTGCCTGGTGAGCTTGGCACTGTGCACCCAAAAACATTGTATCATGGATGAGAACTGAGAGCAGTGGTAGAGGCATTCCAGAAGTAAAAGCTTCTGAACTGCTGCATGGTATTTCTGTGAACATTTAAGGCTGTTTCTGCATAATCAGTACACAATACATAACCAGTAGATAATCAGTTGTAAATATTATTACATATTTCATGACAACACTGTTGATCCTTGTACGTCATACTTGCTAGCAGTAGGGCTTGATTGAGTCACTCCTCTTCCTTGCGGAGTCAGAGACTTACTTTCTGCCTTAAACAGCTGTAACTATATAAAAGGATTTGTCAGTCTGTATATAAAGAAGAACAAATGTCCAGTTCATATAGACCATGGTTTTTAATAGGTTTTAAGTAAGCATATATGTCAGCTATTTAGTCATGACAAAAGGCTGGTTTGAAGAGGCTTTAGGGACTCCTTTTAGAGTAGGAGTTATCACGTTCATGATTCTTGCTGTGGACATTCACCTGCTATTTCTTTTCCCTAGTCTTGTATTCTCTGAGTTCTGTGCAGGCAGATAGAAAACAAAACCTGGCCCATCTGGTTACTCACTCAGTCCATCTACACTAATAAGATTAGCTTTGGGGAGCAAGTGTGAACGAGTGCATATGAAAGTGCTGGTGAAAGTAGTTTACCAGTGGGTATATTTTCACCTGGAGTGCACAAAATGAAAAGCTCACTCCACTCCCCTCACAAGGTAGAGCTCGCAGGGTCTCTGCTTGGGATTATAAAAATGAGAGCAGTTGGTACAGTAGTTTGTCCATCCCCTCTTTTCCCTTGCCTCTTCCCATTCCAGTACTGATTTTACCAGCATTTAAAGCAAAAAGACAATGAAGCAAAAAATATGTAATCAACATGCCTAAATCTCCAAAAACTCTCACCATCTTCCTGTGTGAATAAACTTGGAAGAAACTACAGATAGGTTATCGTGTATGCTCATTCCTTGTTGCACCATCCTGTGCCAAGTCTGTCATCCTCTGTCTTCTAGTTGGCTTTTCATCCCCCTGAGACCTGAAGAAACGGATGAGAAAGAGCAGTGGTTAAGGGACACAGCCCAGCTCTGTCTAGGCCCTCTCCATAACCCCCGAGTAAATCTGCTTAAGTATCACAGTGCTCCGGGACACGTGCAGTGTGCCTTGGACTCAACAGCTCCCACCTAGTAAATCTGTCACTGCATTAAGTGTTGTCTGTGCAGAAGGGACAAGGGCAATCTGATGCAATGCAGCAAGAGGCCTAAAGGTAGGGTCTCCATTTTTCCTCAGACCATCCCTATGAGCTTTCTAAAGGAAAAGGTACTTATTTTAAATCCAAACGCCAGCTAGTGAATGCAGAAAGTGATAGCACCATTTTCCTGATCTCTCCAGGAGCTGTAGCTCATGCAGCAGCACACAAACTGCTTGTCTGCTGCAGTGTCAGCCCTGAGCAGTGAGAAGAGGGTCTTCCACACCAACCCACCCCTGCTAATCCTTCCCCGAGACCTGGTTTAATCTTTGATGTACCACCAGGCCACCTACAGAAGAAGTAGTTTCTCTTTAAGTAGTGGTGTGGTGGGACTGTCAGTGACTCAATTTGCAGACTCCATCTGCACATTGGGTTGCAGTGTACATATGAGAAATCACACAGGGTCGGTTTGTTACAAAATGTTTAGTGCATATTTTTATGTGTAGTGGTCCATGAAAATAAGGAGAAGCTTCTTCTGCTGCTCTGAATTTCTCAGTGAAATTGAGACACAAAAATAAAGCCCAAAACCTGGGCTATCATTAGGAATGCTACAGTTCCCTTACATGCAATGTTTCCGAATGCGGTTTTATATTTTACCAGTCCCAGTATCCCATTAAATAGTCTTCTAAAATGCAATTCTGGTTTTTTTTCCCCATTGTACAGAAACAGCTGCCACGAGTGAGTTGGTAGAAAATGTTTACAGCCAAATAATAAGAGGGACAACCATTTGACACAGCTCAATGGAACGTTTATCAGGTTCTCAAGTTAACTGCTTTCCTAGGTGGAGGAAAGGGAGATTAAAACAAATACTTTCAGTCTCTAGTTTCTATGGAAAAATTACATGTACTCCATTTTCAGAGAACTCTAATTACAACAAATGGCAGCAGATATTTTCCTTATTTCTCTAATATGAAATTAAAGGGGAAAAATTAATGTACATCCATGAGGTGGCACAGTTAAGCGAAAGCAGAGGAAACATGACGTGTATCCTTTGAGGATAATTCACGTGGTAATTCATGTCACCCTGTAGAACCACACAGCTTGGTTCTGTGGTCATGTACGCTGACAGCATGTGCACAACCAAAGTCAGCTGAACAGTGACAGAATGCTGGTTGTGCTGACCCTGTAGTCTGAGCTCCCATTAAATGTTCAATTTAATCTAATACTCCTGTATCATGAAATATATATATATCATAGGACAAACTGGTTTATTGATGAGGAACTTCTTCTCTGTGTTCCCTGACCTGCAGTGACTTTGACCTACTTTGCCAGTGCACTTGTGCTTTTTCTGGGGTACTCTGTTTAGATGTTTGACCATACAGCCTTAAATTAGCAACTTGACATTGAAATGCTGATTTACACCTGCAGTCAAATGGATAACACATGTTAAAGACTGATTGTCAGCAGCTTTAATACGTTATCGCTTCATTCTGTGGCATTGTCGCTTGCCTTTATGGGATTTAAGGAAAACATTGTGTGGCATTGTTGGTATGGCTATGGACACAGCTGTGGGGGGCTGACACTGTGTATGGACTTAGTCATTTATCTAAAAGCTGACATCACTTTCAAAAAACCACTGTGAAAGCTTGGATGTTTCAGTGTTGCTGTATATTTTAAGATAGCATTGGAAATAAAGAAGCTTTTTTGATTGCATAAAAAAACAGTTAACATTGAATAACTCGCTCTTCTGACCTTTCACCTTAAGAAAGATTAATGGTTGTTTAGATAAGAACTTCCCCCCCCAACTCAATCAGGGGTCTGATTCAAATAGACAAAGAAAGTCATTTCACCTCTAGGTCACCAGCACAGACCTAGGGTGTCTCACTAGTGACCATTAGTTGTTTATGTGCAAGAGTTGGTGGTCATAATCCATTTTCCAATGGACAGGTTCCTGCCTCATGAAAGCTGTCACTACATGCTTATCCAAGCAGCAGCAAATGGGAATTAACATTAAGAGAGCCTGAACTGCATTTGCCTTACACTGCTGAAACCGCAGAGCCTCTGTAACGCTTGTTTCAGTGGATCAGAGCCTCCCCAGGAAGGGTCAAAGCCATGTCAGTGCTGTGATGTGAGCGGTGGCACTTCGGTGTTCCCTTCCGGAGGGTTGCAGCCTCTGCTCCCGCCTCTGGAGCATGTGGGTCCCGTTCAGATGCACTCACAGTGGCACCATTTGCATTTCAGGCAGTTAGGACATCCTAGAATAACACATCCCACAGCCTTCATGTAGCCATCTCCCGATGTTAGTTGTTGGTGTGGTCAAGCTGGTGTGCTTCATACCTACTGTACTTGTATTTTAAATAGAAGCCCTAAAATTAGGACTCCTCCAATTGGCAAAACTGAGCAGAGAGCTATTGGGCAGATTTTGATAGTAAAGTAACCGTTTGTGACTTCTCATGTCAGAAATTATAACATCACCCACTGTAAAGCACGGTTTGGGGACCTACCCAAAAGAGCCAAGCTAAAATCACCAAAGCGCCAAACGAAGGCAGCACAGGGTCGGCTGATGGGCGTTTAAAGTCTAAGTATGTCCTTCACCAGAGCCAGCTGCATGCACACAGCAAGCAAGGCACTGGGAAAAACTGACATGAGTGCAAACATCTGCATAAAATTGTTCACAGCTGAGACATTGAGCGTGAATATATAACGTGGTTACATGCTAAAGAGAGAGAAAGTTGAAATGCTAGGATCCAGGAGTCTACTAATTTTGGCTGACCAAGTTGAGAGGATATATGAACATCAGACTTCAGGGTGACATCTAAGATCAGAATATGCATTTTAAAAAACATCATAAAAACCTGAAGGATGAGGAATCTACACCTATATAGTTATTAAGGAGAATGTGCCATGTCCATTGCAAAGCCCAAAAAACTCTTTCCTGTTCCCTTTTGGTTTTCTGTCACCCAGGGTTACCTCTGTACAGTACTTTCCTCATACTGGACAGAGCAGCAAAACAGATTACAAGTAGAACTGAATTAATAAAGGTAAATGCTTAAGTGTAAAGGCTAATGGGAGAGAGGAAAAAGACAAGTAAAGATCATCAGTTCTGCGAAAATCAGAGATCTCAGAGGCTGCTGCGTGACTTGTACTGACCTCCATGTAGCTTATGAGATTGAAAATCCTCTCCTATGTATTTGCAGCATTAATTCCTCTTGTTATCTGGGGTGATCTACTTTAATCAGATTCCTACAAACAAGTCGAGTACTTACAACAGAAGATCTTTGACACCCCTTCTTGGCAGCATCAGTAGAGAGGACAAAGACCAAACCAGCAGGGAGATCAGATAAACCATCTCATCTCTGCAAAAACTTTTAGGATAATTGGCATCAGAGGAGGTCCCCTCCCTCCAGATTCATATGTGCATGCTCTATGGCCATGTGATGTAATGGCTGCACAAAAGCTACCTCAAAATTCTCACATTTCAAAGACTGGTGCTCCCATGCTGTTTTAAAACCTCCTCTGTTGCAGTGCCATCTCCTGTGCTACCTGGCTGCTTCACACAGGCCCATAGCTTAAGTCTGGATCAAATGGGGATTCACAAATTTGATCCTCCTTATATGCCCTTAGTGCAGCTTCTATTTCCTGTTTTCTAAGTTTCTGGAACGGGGGTTTCTGAGTGCCAGTAATGATGGTCCTTGTTCTAGTGCTCATTTTCACACAGAACTTGAGCCAGAGGAGGCAATGCCATTTGATACCTTCCAAAGACTTTCATCCCCACAAAGCACATGTGTTGCACGTGGCAAAAGGAGCTTGATGGCTGTGTGAGGACATACTAGAGACATGTAAGGTGACAGCTCAAGTTGCCTTATTATTTAGACTTATCCATTGGAGAAATCCTAAGTATTCTGTGCCTGGTTAGCCAAGCAGTGGATTTTACTGCATATGGTGTGAGACACAGTACGCAGTTAGAGCAAGAGGGCTACCACTGCATAAATCCAGGAACCACAGGACAAGCTTTTATTAACATGCTTGTTTGCCCAAAAAATGGTTATGTTCATAGCAGGAGCCAATAGTCAAAATATTCTAAAGAAAAGAAAACAAGAGTGAAAAAACCCATACAAAAATCCCTGTACTTTATCAGCGGAATAAAGACATCTCTGATCAATTAGCCTGAAAAATTAATAAATCAAGGACAAATGTAATAAAGTTTAGCATTTTAATCAGCTATTGTTGTCACAGCCCAGTTTGGACATATCGCTCCTTTGTTGACATTTTTAATGCTTTCTGTGAATTACCAGTACATGACCAGTATATGAAAGCTTGTTAAGCCTCCACGTGCTCAGCCTGGCTTTAGCTTTAATACTGGCTTAGTGCAATCCCTTCTGCTGGCACAAGCTCTGCGGGACTTGAACCTTGCAGTCCTGGGCATTGTGTTTCTTGATAATCATCATATGAACTTACTCAAGTGTGTTTTACAAGCTTAGGGCAAATTTGTGAATGCCCAATTATCTATATTTAACTTTTTTGAGAGAAGCCAACCAGACTTGTGGGTTTTTTCTTTTGTCAGGATCCTGCAATATCTTCCCGTAACTAGTGGGGGGATGCTCTCAGCCTGGCTTCCATGTCTGGCTGGTATTTTCTTTCCCAACTAGCAGAGAAGTCTGTGCATTAGTCCTTCCAAACTAAAGAGCTCTTGCATCTCTCTCACCTGATCCCCTGTAGTGAATTTAAAGTTCAAAATATTTTTTAAATGCCTCAATCTTATTCCCATTCAGGAAAAATCTGTTACAGCAACTTCTAGCCAGATGCAACTTCAAATGTTACTTTTGACAATTCTTCACTTATTCACAGATCTTTCAACCATGCAGTGCTACTTCAATTTTGAACCAGATTTTCAGTCTCCTACAAGTGGGAGGTGAAATTATCGATAGTGTATCTGTCTCTCTATTCCTTTCATTTAGAGAAAAATAACGCATTGTGTATGAGAAGCTCACTTTCTATTTTGCTTTTTTTTGTTGTTCGTTTTCCTTTTCAGTCATTTGCAGTTGCAATTCTCTGGCCCTAAAATGAAATGAAGCAGTTTTCCTTCCACAAAAAGTGGTGCTGGCACTGCATTACACGGAAGTGTTTTAGAGTAGATGCCTGCAGCATGCATGTGCAGTTTTATCCCATCTTATTTTTAAATGGTTATCTGTGCATCACTCTGGTTCACAATCCCATTCCAAAAATATCTAAGGTTTATCCTTATCATATTCCCCAGCTAACAGTAAGAAATAGGCTCAAGGGGCTCAGTACAGATTAGATTTGCCTCTTATACAACGAGGTACAAGATCCAGGTAGAAGCCAGAGACCTGCCTTGGGAAGAGCTCTGTCCAGGGAATCCCTTGGCAATATTCCTTGCCTATACGGAGAGTACCAAGATGCTTCCCACTAAGTTCACAGGAAGAAAGCTGTGTTGAAAAGGGATTAATTTGTTCACAGAGGCCAGGATAAATAAGGTCTAGAGGTTCTGACACTTATCTTAAATCACTCAAAATTCTAATTACAGTTTTTGTAACCATATTTGACTTTTTTATTCGATTACTTTTAAGTTTATCAGCTCTGACATACTTGGTAAACAGGACAAGCATCTACACTTGTTTCTTCCAAATGTATCTGAACAGACTCAGCCCTTGGGAAAAGCACCTTGCCAACTCCCCAGAGGGACATTTCACCAGTTTATGGGATTTCCTGCCATGTTTACCAGGGTCACTGAGCCTCCTGCTGTTTTCAACAGCTGTTTTTCTCTCAGCCTCAGCAAATATCTCTTCTCCTCCACCTTTATTTCCTTCCTACCCACATTCCCAAGAATCAAATACCTTCCCTGTCCCAGACTTGCAGATAAGGTTAGATGGGTGTTTTGGCAAACACCATATGTCTGTTCTTGTGTCCTGAGTTCTTCTCCTCCTCCTCCTCCTCCTCCTCCTCCTCCTCTTCCTCAGTTGTCCCTCTTCACCTTTGGTCACCCTGTTCTTGCCCCAGCAAACATTTTGATCCTTTGCTGTCAACACTGAGAGTTCAGCTGTTTGGTAAACTGCTATATCACAGCTGGGAATCTGGATTCCACGTTTGCTTGGGAGTCTTCAGTCAAAGATATACCCTGGTGCCAAAACTTCTTTGGGTCTTCTCATGGCTGCAGGGGCACCATGTGAATTAAGTTAATAGCTTATTAATTGTCTTTAGCAATGAGGAAAAAAATTGAGCCTGGTCTCTAGATGTTTTATGTAGTTTGGGGAACAAAACAACGATTCACAAAGTCAAAAATTGTTTGGTTTCCTGCTCCCACCACAGACTGGACTCTTGTTAGGTCAGTAGGGAGCCAAAGGGAGACACCATATGAAATTGTCTGATGTGGCTCTGCGAACAGTTCCTAAGTTGGACATTGTGGAGAGTTATCTCCCTCAAGTCTAAGATTACTGCCTGCTGTTGTTCAGCAGGTAGCATGCAGTCGAGCTCTGTAGTGCAAAGCTTCCTTGTCAGGTGTTATTACACCCATTTTATAGCTAAACCAGGACATTTGCCCGAAATACTTCACAGACAAGTGGAAAAAACATAGCCCAATATGTGCAGTCGTTTTCTTGAAGCCACATTAAGATTTCCTGCAAAACTCTGAGCATTCATAGTGCTCGACTATGCTGTAAGATCTGGAGAAAATAAGGCAGCAAACTCCCTTTCATGACCAGAGGAAAATTCATTCCCAAATGAGGATCCCTGATGAGAGATGCTGTATTTGCTCTCCTAAAGCCTATTTTTCAGCTTGGAAGTGAGGTGAGAGCCTTTTTATCAGCTCCTTGTACAGAGTGACTCATCCCCAGAGCATCCTGTGCCTGTAAAGATGTGTTCAAAGCCTACTTGCCCTGTAACACAGTGAGTACCAACTAGTAGCAACCTCTTGAGTCTCACATCAGTGTCCACATTCCCACCACCCCTTGACAGCATGAAGCACCCAATACTTGTTCTAAAGTTAAACCTCATCTACTATTTGAAAATATCTCTAGGTCATTCCTAGAACTAGGAAACCAATGACTTGGATCCAAAAGTACCCCTCTTCTCATAAGACTATGAATATCTTGAAGGTGAAATAAAGGGTGGGTTAGATTTGTTATAGCCTTTTTTTTTTTTTTATCGACTATTCAGTGTTGGTCTTCATTATTTTTTTTTATTCTTTTGAAAGCTTTAAAGCCTCCTGCATAACCGCGTCTGCCCCATTCACTGCTGAATGGACGGTGCGCTGATCTTTTTCTCGGTGGGTAATGGATTTGGTTTGATTGCTTGACACAGGAACAATAGGGGGGTAAACAATTGCCTTCGCACCCGTGCAGCTCCCCATCTGTTGAGTGTGTGTGCCTTCAGAGGCAGCCGGGCAGGGACAGATGAACGTGCCAGCCGAGCCTGATGTTAATGACATCAGTCATACAAGCAGAACATGTGGCGCAATAAATCAAAAACTAATTGAACTTTTGGTTGATTATATTGCCGTCCCACCGCCCACTTCAAGCATGGCACGGTTTCCTGAGACAATGCCCCCAGCACCACAATGGCTTTGCTACCGCTGGACAGCAGGAGCCTGCCCTGGGAGGTGACAAGAGATAACAGCTTCTCTTCACTCATTGCTTTCCTGAAACAGCGACACCTTCCACTCAACCAAAATGCTTCCAGGCTCAGGATGTGTATTTGACCAGTATTTATTATTTCGAATAAGAAATGTTCATCAATATGACAATGACAGCCCATGTTCACTGGCACTTTCCGTCTGGGACTGTTGGTGGCAGACCTCTATTATAGGAGAAGACAGCTCTTGTTTTTGTGTTAATTAGACACACACGTGGTAGTAATGGAGGCTATTCATTAGACTGATATAATTTAATATCATTATTCACACTTGAAAGTGTTCCTGCTACATCAGTTGCTAGAGCCTGCAAGCCAAAATTTTCTGTCTTAAGTGTCCGTGGCAGCAGTAAGTCACCAGAAGTTGAGGGGGCTGATATTCAGAGGTGGAAAAGAACAATTTCTGATAGGAGCATTAAGGAATGAAAAGCTTTGGCAAGAAGACCCTTTATTGAAGTGCATAAATATGGGATTAGGCCCCAGAACTATCAAGTCATGTGGGAACCCATCTATGACTGAGCCACCTGCCCTCCCTCTGCAACCACGGAAGTGTAGGGGGCATAGAGACCTATGCATATCTGCCTTATGTGCCCTTTCTTAGTCATCTGCATTTGAAATTTTCCTTTGAAATGCCCAGGATTCTGGTACCTTTTCATGAAATTAAAAGGTAAAGCACAAAACACTTTTCTTAATGCCCCTAGAATCAACTCCTCATTATATGGAAGAAGCAAATTTTTATGATAAATGTGTTAAAGTACACAATTAACCCAATTTTCTTAAAAAAGTCCTTGTAGTACTTCTGTAATGTAGTGTTTAGATTAGACTTTAATTATTAGCTATTTATTGCAGAGGATTCTCCACACTGGTAAAAGGAGACATTAAATAAAATGCTCCTATCTGAGTAGAGGCTTAAGTAACAGCTAAATTAAATCTTTGTGTTAATAATATTCATAGAAAGCCAGATGGGAGCAGAAAATGTTGCAATGAAGAATATGGAATGAGATGAGATCACAGCATCAGTCTGTCCTTTGTAGATCTGGACAATGATCACAGAGCCAGATTGGATTAGTGAAACCTATTTACCAGAAGTTCAGAGCGGTTGCATGAAGCTGAAAGGCAGTCAGTAGGGAGACGTGGAAAATGCACCAGATTTACAGCTGCAGCGACGAGAATTTAGAAGTTTTCACCACTGTGATTTCATCCAAATGTGAGTACATCAAAATGCAACAACCACTACGGTGTTGTCTTTTGGAGGGATGGGATGTTTAGCAATGGGGAAATCTTTGAAATGAGCAGCTCCTCTGCTCTGCCGTGCCCTGCTCTGCCTGCAGCCCAGCACTCGCCGCCGCTTTCACGAGCTAATCCGTGCAGGTGCTTCGACATTGTGGCTGTGTAAAATCTTTGCACCGACAAAATTGGGAGATCTGAAATCGGTGTTGCTATACCTATGAGGTAACTGCTAAAGTGACAGCTTGCAACTGTGTGGCTATTCTGCGTAATAGAAAAGAGAATGAAGTTCTGTGAGCAGTTAGCAGCTCAGATGAAGTGGGTGAACTGCATGAATGTTGAATTTAAGTCTGCTGGCTCAATAAGTGGACCATTTCCAAAGCCATACCCTGGAAATGAATGCATGATTAACATTAATTGCTTCTAATGAAGAGTAAGAACCGGACAAAGCCCAGCCTGCATTTGATTGAACAAATTAGTTTAAATTCAATGGCTGCATATTTCAGCAACAAGAAAGCAGGGAAAAGCAGGGAAAACAAATTCTGGGACCAGATCAGATCTTTACTTGAAAGCTGCGAGCATGAGTTCTCAGCTGCTTAATTTTGCAATATAAGTGGAAATGACAAAGTGAAACATCACTGTAATTCTATTTGTTGCCCGAAAGCTGGGCTGTACATACAAACATTCTTTTGCAGGCAAATCCAGATACATCGTCTGCAGGGATTAATTCTTCCCTTCCTTCTCTCCCACTCTCTGCATAGATTCGTGTTTGCAGGGACAGCCCCGCAGCCCCACTGTTTGCACTGCTGCCATTGTGTTCCCCCACAAGTGGGTCACTTCTGGCTACCTCTGTGATTCACTCTTCTTTCAATGGCTATTCAAGTAACTTCATGTTTGCTGGTGCTGTGACTTCCCTTTCATGCCTTGCCTTTCTTCAGCCCCTGTAAGCCTTTTGCCACTTGTTCTGGTGGACAACAGGCAGTAAGTTCGACTGTGGATCCAATGTACTCTGAAAATATGCAAATTTATTAGTTAGGCACATTTATGTGTTCTTCCTTGTGCACCAGCCTGGGTAGCTATAACAGCACAAAAGCACTTGCTTCTGATAGAAATCTCTGTGAACTGTGCTCCTCACACTGTCTGGTAAAATACATAAAATACCAGAGAGACAAGAAGATAATTAATTACTTGCATCACTAAACTTTTTTGCACTTGAGTGTTTCATTTGTGAGCAATTAGTTTAGTCCTCACACAATGAAATTCCAGAATTAAAGGTGATTGAAGCAGCTTCAAAAACAATTTACAAGATATTGCCAGGGAAGAAAAAAAAATCAAGCCATCTTTATTATGTTTGTCTAGCTTTCATCCCACACTCCTGTGGTTTAAAATATAAAATGTGTTCTGCAGGAGAAGACAGTAAGGATCCCTGAGGATATCATACCATGCAAAACAGACTGTAATTGAACTGACAGCTTAGCACACTCTCAAGCTCTAAACAGGCAGATAACTTACTTGTGATGAGTCCAGTGTGGAAGTGCTCTGTGCTGCAGTGAACCACTCTCAGGGACCCTGGGCAAGACTGTTCACCTCCCATATTCCTGTCATGTTTCACTATCGGCAGAGAACAGGCCAAAACTTTTTCTCCAGTGTGGTCCTAATGCTCAGTACTTATACCCTCACTGAGGTATGGAGGGCTGGCTGTTAGACATACTCAAACTGTCTAGGAGGGGTGACTTTGATCTCACTGCCAGCTCTGCTTGTACTGGAGCCCTGGAAAGCCCAGTTACTCCTGCCATCTGAGGAGAGCTGTTTGGCTGCAGTAACCAGCAGCCTTCAATGACCTCCAGCTGCTTACACAGCTTCAAAACTCTGCAAAGAGTAATACATAGCAGCAATAAGCATTGTAACTCCTGGAGTTAAATGTGTGCCAATGTAAAGGAAAGCTCACCTGGGGAGCAGGAGTCACCCATCATCCCATAACAAACCTTCCTGGCTCTTCAAAGCCTTTGGATTATACATGGAGCCTGAATAGGAAACCCCCATTCACATGCCTTGCCCCAAGGCTCAGCCTTTAGAACTGGAGTTAATTCTCCACATTTGGCAGGTTTTTGCAGGCCTGTTCACTGGCTGCTAAATCCTGTAGCTCCTGTAGCCTGAAAACAGAGGAGGGTAATACATGATGAGAGGGAGAGCTGGAAGTATCACAGAGCCTTTCAGGCCAGTTTCAATTCTAGCTCAAACAACAGATGTTTAAATAATCTTCACTTTGTCCAATAAAACCCTCATCCGAAACCACTCACTTCAGTCCAGCCAAAAACTTGGCTTATGGACCTGGCATTTTGTGTATCTATTGCCTAGTGGTTCTATGATTTTGGTGTTTTCATGGGCCTAAGAAATAAAAAAGAGAAACAGAGTTTAAGCAAAATGCCCCAAGTTAGAGAACCGAATGGGTCATTTTGAGGATTGAAAAAGAAAATATTAGGCTTAGTGCAAATGTTATGCTTTGGACATCATGCAGTAAAAGTGAAATGATGTCCTGAGGGAGTTTGAGCTTATTGATAAAATCCCTAACTAGATAAAATTCTAGAACTCTCCAAGATAACGTTTAGACTAGTCATTTCCTTCTGAAATATTGGCAGGTGGGAGGTCAGATCAAAACTGAGGAAAGAGAAGGGTTCCTCCAGGAAGCCTATGGAAGAGTTGCAGAAACTTGGCTGTTGCCCTGAGCCCATGGATGTCTGTATTGTGTAGCTAGAGCATGACCTCTGAGACAACATTAAAAAAGGAGTTTTTTGGGAGTTATTTCAGCTGGAATCTTCCTTAAAGGCATGTGTCCACCTCCACTACGGGCTGACCACGTTCCTGTTCTTCTTTTTGCAGCATGTAGTCCTGCCCGAAGACGAGCCAAAACTACGCAGCACATCCTAACAAAGAACGTAAGAAAAGTCTCCTTTTCTATCCCTCTTTTTTTTTTTTTTCTTTAGTTCTAGTTGACTACACTTATCCTAAAACATGTTGTGGTTAAATGGGAAGCAGATGTTTCAGGGCAAACAAATGCATCGGTGTCTGATGTAGGGAGTGGGGGGGGGGGAAACAGAAAGGAGAGTTTCTGAAAAGCTGCAGTTTATGTACAGAAGTGTTTTGAAACAAACAATAAAATAAATGTGGTCTTGCTGTGCACAGTCAAAAGGAACATAGCAGCTTATCAACAGGGACCATCTGAGGGAATCACAGGCTTAATTCTTATCCATAAAGCCTTAATAATAGTGCCAGGGGGACAGGCAAGAATCAAAAGTAAACAAATCATAGCAATACATATATGTGCTAATCAAGGAGCCAGTATCCCAGGGAATTTGGGAGAAAAGCAATCTCAACCCAAAGGGATGACTGATAGAGCCATCCACTGGAGGATGCTTGTCCCTTGGCCCCAGCAATGTTTGCCTGCCCTTGACTCACCTGCAGTGCACCAGCACAGAGGGCACACATGGAGCTTTCCACTCCCTGTAGCTGAGGTACCCCCCAAATTAAAATAACTGAACATTTTTCATTCTCTGAGAAAATGTTTTCTAAGTTCCAGTGCTTTGGCACATGGTGTGAGGTTTCTTGCCTTCAGAGGCAGTTTTTCCTCCTTAAATCCACTTGACCCATTCACAATTCCTTTCACAATCCTTTTAACTGATTTGCAGGAATGACAGTCTCTTTCTCTTCTGCATATCCAAGCACTTTTTATAGGGTTTGAGACTCTTCTGCCACAGCATTTCTTCTCACCACAGACCTGTCTCCTCTCTAGCACTTTGTTGAAATATTTTGCTCCTTGGCCTTTCTTTTTTCCATGCTCTATCCTACTGCACAGCCCCGTCATCAATTGTAGAGAGCCTCTTCTTTGCATTCCCAATTCCCTGATCTCCCTACAGAAGTGTAGGTCCTCCTGCTTACCGCCCTCACTCCCGTTCCGTCTTTTGATTATTAATGCACATCACAGGATCCCAGAATGTCACAGGAGGCCCAAAGTGGTTCCCAGGCTGAGTCAATAACATACCTGTCAATTTTGGGTAGACACGATATATATGTGTATTTTTACAAATGGTAAAAAGTCCTATTTTTGTCCTGTAACTCAGGCTCAGGTTTCAAAATGACTCTTCAAATGTGGATGAAAGTCAGAGTGCTGGAGTGTTACTCAAACTAAGCCATTTTGAGATACCCCATTTTTATTTCCTTATGCCTTTTATTTCCATTATGCCTTTGATATCTTCTGTTTTCCATGCAATATAAAAACAAAAGTCCAAACTAAAAGTAAACTATTCTCACTTGATGAAACAGTATGCACAGATAACTTATCTCTTTTTTTTTGACAAAATTTTTCATAAAACTATTTAGCTGAAAACTTTCAGCTAAGCTTTCATTGAAATCAAGGGCAACTCTATGTCTGCGATGATGTTCCAAATCCCAGCAGATAGTTGTTGTTTCTACTAAATGGAAGCATCTAATATTTCATTTGGATTGGATCAGCTGCTGTGGCAGCACTATACTCATAAAGGCCTAAGAAAATGAGATAAGAAAGTCCCTGTTTTGTTGCTGTATTTTAAGAGGATTGGTTTTCTCCTTTGGGGCTTTCCTGACCCCAATTAAGGATGTCCTTTGATTGGCTCTTAGTCATGATGCAGGCAGCATCATATTAGCAGTGGAGCACCAAGCCCGAGGAATGGTCTGCAGCTCCAGCAAAGAAAACAAGGATGGCTCTCAAACCAAAGGATTGGTGCAGTCAACTCTAAGGTTTGTGCATTCCCCTTCATCAGTGGGATGCAGCTGCTTACAGCTCATACACAAGCATTCAAATAAATTGCATGTACTGGAATAGACATGCCTGTGAGGAAGTTGTGATTGCCAATTTCTAGACCCACAGAAAAGTAGCAGAATGATTATTTATTTTTCACTTTTACATCTGCACCTGTAGTCAGTGCTGTAGAAATGCCTCAGCTAACATGAAATCTCCTGCTCTGGCAATTGCAGTGGATGCACAACTTTAATCCTCAGCAAGACAAAAATAGCAACCAATGTGGACATCTGCCAGACCTTTTTTTTCACAGCAGAAATACTCAAGTAGTGTAACAGTAAGTGGTTTAACATTCAAATGACTTTACTTTTGGGGGTGTAACTTCCATCACATTCAAGAACCCATCCCAAATGCACAAACATGACTGTGGAAGGGTGAACGAAGGGGGGAAACACCTTCTCTTTTTCAGCTGAGTGTTTAAAGAACGTCTTTATTTGCAGTTCCTGTTGCCCTATTAAAAGATATTTCCAATGATAGTAGATCATTCACTTATCTTCCCTTGCTCTTCTAGCCCCCAAATCCCTTGGGTAGAACTGTCTGGACAGTACCTGGCTACTTTGCATGAAAGTGGTAAATCCCTCTGTGGATGCTAGAGCTACCACATTAAAAATCAGCTCAATATTAGACCATCAAAAAGAGCTTAACTCTACAAATCCAGCATTTGCTCCACTAACAAGCACTTAGTTGTTCAGCCTCTAACCTTCAAAGTTTTATCCAAAGCCATATATTTAATTGTCACCTTTTCTGGATGGTTGTTGGTTTGCTGGTGAGATTTTGGGTCCAGCATCGGGGTGGCTGGAACAGCATCTGTGCCACTCTGCAACCCTCCTGTGTCTTTCATGCCCCTTCCCCCTCAGCACAGCTAATTCCAGCAGTGGGTATGCCAGGCCTCCATGCTATCATGTGCACGGCAAAGTCCATTAAAAGACACTTTGCTGAGCTCTGAATTCAGAGGCAATGTCCTGCAAACAGACTGAGCCGGTTAAGGGACTTACAGGTTCTAAAACCAGTAGGTTTTTAGAGAGCAACTTGCTAGTTCTACACAGTCTGGCTGACTCTGCCATTCACACAGATTTAAATCTCCTGGTTTGTCTAGAAAAGAAAAGTGACTCCCAGCTGATCCTTCTGCCTTACCCTAGGTACCCTAGAGAAATGTCAGCTCCACTTTAGATCAAAACCGTGCTGCAGCAGGTTTAGTTTCCTGACCTAGATAAGTCTTAACATATTACAGCAATGAGTGAGGTAGCCAAAGTCACAGTGAAATCTTGAATTAAGAGATAAGGAACTTCCAAAGTGTGCTACAGCCAAACACTGCAAAGACGTTCACTATCGACGTTGAACTGTTGTCTCCAGCTGTAATGGAAAATGGTACTGTAACTTATTTATACAGATTCTGCTGCTTGGAGGCATTTTGGCATTACTGGTATCACAGGTAACGAGGAATCTTGCAAACAATAACCATGTGCCTAAACAATTCCTGCCATTAATCAAGTTAAAAATCCTGCTTCCTTTCCCCATACCATATTTCATTCTTTGCAACACGTAGGCAGAATGTTACAAGTCCATGATGGTTTACACTGATTGAATAAGCCACTTTCAGGATTAGAATTAGGTGCAGCCAGCATCCTACTTACCAAAAACGCTCTTTCCATGACAATGCAAAATAAGTGACCTCGGGTGTCTCAGTAGCATAGGGTTGATGATATTTTCTGTCACACACCAATAAAGTCTGAGTTTGACCAAGAGCACTGGGCATATTTCCAGAGACGATGGGAAGAGCTAAGCTTTGTGGAATTCCTTGAAAGCTTGATTCACATGAGGCAGGTTCCAAGGGCTGTCATGAGAGACCCCTGCCAGCCACAGTCTCATCATATTTGTACTGAAGACAGGTGTCTCCACTGATGTCATTGTGGTGAAGGGGATGATGCCTCTGATAAGCAGCTTGCAAGGTTCAGGTGGTCAGGGTATGTGTGGACGCAGGAGCCTGCAGCCTGTGAGGAGCTGCTGCAGAGGGATGGGGAGGGGCTGGAACTGGTCCAGGGGCAGCTGGGAGAGAGCCAATGCCAACAGCTTCAGCAGCAACACAAGGCCTCTCACAACCAGTATCACTCGTTTCTGAGTTATCAGAGTAATGCTGAGGCTCAACTCTATTCAGCAGCACCAGATTCATGGTCAGTAGAGCTGGGAACCAGCCGCAGCTGACCTTAGTGTGTGCTTATCTTCAGACACCAATAGTCCCTTTGACTTTAACTTACCACTGGGCACGTCCTTTTGTAGCTTACAAGTGGGGACTGTGTTCGGCTGTGTGTCAAAGTCCACAGAATTAGGAGAAAACCCCTCTTAGACCTTAGATTAGGCTTTGGTTGCCTTACCAGCCTTTTCCAGCAGTATTTCTGCCTACTGTTGGGCAGTTTCTGCTCCTCTTCCTGCTGGTCAGTAGGATTTAGACAATACAGCCTCCTCCAGACTCCTGGGGATACATGGAGACAAAAGAGTTAAAAGTGGTCAAGTTGGGGTTTTTCTTCTTTCCTGTTTTGCAAAGCATTGGTTTGTATACATTTTTATGTCTGCGTAAAAAATCACATGCTCAGAATATTGCAGATTAATGGCAAACTGAATTAAAACTTAATTAGAGGAAATGGACAATTTGGCATGAGGGGCCATGCTTAAATCCAGTCTTGCTTTTATCATGAGTGTAAGTAAGTAAGTCCAAAAGACAGGGGAGACCATGAGGAAATAGCAGTTGTAATTCTCATTGTGTAAGTTTGATCGATTGCCCAAGATGTGACACAGTAAAAAATTAAATTTGAGCTGTCTAACAGGCATATCCTACTCAGTGAAGCTTGAAAAAGACCATATTTCAATCTCCTGAGGAGAATACAGAAAGGTGTAAGTAAGTAGCTGGGTCCCAGAGAGACTCCACAGGATTTTCCCATATTTTTATATGTCTCATGCACAGAGGCTAGAGCCAAACAAAACAAATCCCACAAATCCCAGAGCCCCCACCTGACAAAATCCGCTTTGGATGACAGTAAAGCAGTGGGAAGAGCAAACTGCCTTTCAGCTCCCCCATGACCTCAACAGACCACCTAATGCCCAAAGCCCAAAATGTAACGGGATGGTTTTGTCTCCTCCCTGCAGGTGGTGGCCATCTCTGACCGCCGGCCCCAGCAGGGTGACCTGCTGCAGGTGCTGTACAGCGAGGACGAGGCGCGGGGCCTGGGCGGGCAGAGGGGGCCCCGCCCCGCCAAGGGCACGGCCCAGCACGGTAAGTCCACAGAAGGGGCTTTTTTCCTCCACAGCTTTAGGACATTTTTAGATATTGCAGCCTTCCGGTTTGCAGCGGAGCGGGCGCTTTATTATGTACCTGGAGGATAATTCCGTGCTTAAAATATCTAGTGGAATTAATGAGATAATGACTGTGGCATTGCTCAATTTATTTGGAGTCATAAACTCACTTTATTCAGTCATAAACACTCCTTGACAATATTTTAGAATGATAAATTGTGAATTACTGCATTTGCCTGAGTCATCTTATTATATAAGATCCCTGTTCAGTTGCTTAGAACTTGCCAGAACATAATAATTTGAGATGAAATTTCAGATTTTGGATGTCAGCCACAGACCTGAATTTTTTTCAACTAAAACTTCTTCAGCATATTTGTGAGAACTCATGAAGGAAAAATAGAGCTTGCCAATACAAAACCAAGGAGATGAGTAAACATAAACAGAGTGGTCATTCAGCTCCTTCAACACTGGTGTGTTATGTTTGGAAGATCAAAGCTGGAGCAGGGCTGTGCAGTTTGGCAAGGGATGGCCTTTTAATCAAAACCATGTGTTTTGCTCTCCTTTGGAAAACCACCCAGTTGCAGTCAAGTCATAAGCCTTTAAAAAAATCCCATATGGCATGTATTTGGTAGACAAAATGGGCATTTGGCTGTTAAAACATGCAAAATTATTAAAGCAGGTGCATGAAGGTGCATATTCCTCACATCACCGGTCTGCAACTGCATTGCACATAAGCCATCCCATCAGGAACATAGGCCAGACAGGAGTGGGGCCTGGGAAACTGGGAAGGAAGAAACTGAGTTTGGGACCATAGGGAAAGATCTCAAACCAGGACCAGAGCCAAGATGTGTCTGAACAAAGAACTGGAGCCTCAGGGCTGGAGCAGGGAGAGGAGGAGGAGTGGCTGGGACTGGCTGCAGGGTAAAGGGTGGCAGAGAGCCAGAGAGGGAGAAAGGAGGGCCTTCTGGTCTCTGCTGTGAGGGGAAATGAGTAAAGGATGACAGAGAGGTGCAAAAAAAGCGAAAAGCTGTAGAAATCCAAAAAGAAGAACAGAAAAGGGGGAAACAGGTCTCATAGGAGGGGAAAGGGAAGTGAGTGGGCAGAACTTAGAAACTAGGTTTAAATTAGAACAAAAAACATAAAAGAGCACTGATGAGGCCATCAGCATGTTTATTGCTAGCATCAGGAATCCCACACAAATAACAAAGCGTAAGGACAGTCCATTTCAGTGTACGGGAAGGCAATTCTGGAAGTGGAATTCACAATACACCCAGCCACTACTGTCCTGAGGGGAGCACCTACAAACCTGAAGCCATGAGGCCTTACTTTTGTTCAGATATTTTGCTAAAAGTTTGCCAGAACATTTTCTGTATCTAGTAAGAAGAGGGACAGGCTGAAGGGAAGAATCAGACAATATAAGAGCAAATAAAACCAAATAAAAGAAAAAATATGGACATTAGCTGAAGTACTGATGCCTGGAGCTACTTGCTGAATACTGTTAGTACCTAATATGCAAGATGAGAGGAGGTAATTTCATTAACTTTGACGTGAGGGATACAGTAAGCTACCTAATGGAATTACTAGAGGGGGCGGAGCAGGAAGCAAGAAGCTGGTTAAGACATTTGTCATGCTCAAATATTGCCCCCAGAAGGAAAAGACAGTTCTGATTGCTAAGTCATGCTGGAGACAGCACTATAAGAAGCACCTTGACTATTTCCAAATTTGCTTTCATTATTTGTATTCCATTGGTCACAGCAGTAGAAATGGTCCACATTCCCCCAGCCAAGTGGGAGGATTTGGCTCCATGAAAAAAATCTTGCATCCCTCACTCATTTATTTCCTTGGCACAGCTAGCAGGAATGTCAGTGAGCATTTATCCATGGATAAGTTACTGGCTGAGCACTCACTTGAAACTGAAGAGTAACCTCCAGAGTTGAGGACAGCAGAGAGGTCTCACTCAGCCACGAGCTGACAGAAATATTAAATCCCTCTCTGTGATGAGGTGGACATAACACACATCTCTGCCCAGGTTAAAATAACTCCCTAGAGCAATGCAGAAATGAGAGAATTATCTCCTAGGCAGGACAGACCTGCAATGGGGGCTCCAGGATGCACAAAAACTGGGTTGCCCAACCTCTGCTGGGGAGCAGCAGATGGGACCACTCTTTGCATGTAAAGACATGTGAATGTTCCCGGAGGGGAATGCCTCCCACTTAGCTTGGTCTGCTAAGGACAGTTCACCATCTCATTTGAAAAGTCTAGGAGCAAGCAGTTGAGAGACTTTCCAGAATGACTTAAGTAATTCCACAATCACTTATTTTGACATCACAGATGGTCATAGTAAAGAAAACTCTGTGCTTTTGCTATAATCAAAGCTAGTGGAATTATAATCTGTATCTGGGCTCTGTCCATATCTGAGTTTATACTGCATGAAAAGAGGCTTTTCATACAAGATATGCCAAAGGGATAATTACAGATAATGCCATGTCTCTTATGCTTTGCAGTGGGAATTAATGAACGAGAGTCATCCAAGTCCTATAGTCACCTGTTGGATGGAAAGTCTTTGGTAAGTAAATACAGCAGGACCAACTGACCAACTACCATTGTCTGATGCATCTTAAACTGTTGTACCTTTCAGTTTGTCCCACAGTAACAACATGACAGTCTGTTGCAATACATGTGGATTTCACAGTCTTTGTTAAACCTTTGAGACATAATTTTGCCATAGGATCCTTAGCTGGGAGCAGAGACTGGCTCAGGACAACTACCCCTCAGGGGACCAGGAAGGGTGTTGGGACAGAAGGAGACAGGCTCCTGTTCTGAATGCTCAGCAACCTGCAAGAGCTGGGAGGAATTAGCCTCTTGTTTCTCAGGGAATTTCACAAATCGGGAAAAAACTAATTTCTAAAGTGCAACAGGCATCAAATAATTTGCATTCTGCAGAATGCCAACTTGACATGATAATCACGTGAGTCAGAAATGTCAAAAAAGTGTTGATGAGAAAATCTTCATACTAAACCCTTGAATTTGTATTTTAATGGACAGAAAAAATATTTTGGTTAAAAATGACTCGTGTTTACTAAAACATTCTCCCTCCTTTCTTTGTCTTACAAAAAACCCCAATTTTCAAATCCCTACATTTAAAAAATATAGGTTTTTCAAAGAGAAAAAAAATCTTCTGAAAAGTTTCTGGCCAACACTGGACCATACTATCAAAACTTTAGGTTTCAAGGCTCTTTTGGATGGCTGCAACATACTTGCTAGCTGAAAGCTGGGCTACACTTGGGAAAAACAACAGTACAATATTGAAGGATGGTCAAAATTAGTGGTATTCAGTGTAATGAAACTAATTGAACTTACCAGTAATTACCATGGTTAAATTGCAAAGGATGCCTGCAAAAGTGATTTCAAAATCTCCAAGTCTTGGGATACTTGAAAAGCACACTTAAACGTATCCAGTCTCAGAATAATCCCAGGAGAAATAGCCCTAGACAGCTTAAAGGTCAGTTATGGTAGTGACAATAACATGAAGAAATTTTTTGGTATTGCCAGTAAAATCAATATATGCTTATTGCCTGAAATTATGAGATCACAGCACAGTTTTTGACTTTTTTTTTATTTCTGGGCAACTAACATTTTAATTTACTGTCTTGGAGGATATGCTAGTCTCACTGACCCATTTATGGGATAAAGTGACTCAGTTCTGGCAGGCAATTTAGGTTCAAATAAGACCAGGAGGGAGTCGACAATCGGGCACTTGTGGGGCCGTGGCAGAACTGGAATATAACCAGGGCTCCCCACGCCATAGAGAAGCACCCAACAAAACAGGGAAACATTTCACAATGCTCAAGGGATGATGATGGCTGAGACATCTGCTTCCCAGGTAGCCACAGAGGTTGCCTGTGAGGAGCTGCAAGAGGCAGGCTGCTCAGTCTGCACAAAGCCTTACTGCCTCAGGAAGCTAAATGTAATAACTGGGGAGTAAAAAGTTCTGCAAGCCTCCCTCTTTCGATGGGAGGTGTAACTTGCTCATACAAGTCATGTGCTGACCTCACTGAGAACATTCACGAGAGCAGTTGGTATTTGTGTGGTTGAGAGTTGGGCAGTCAAATCCCTAACCTGCTTTCTCTTGTTGAGAGATTTACAGTATTTATTGATTTTGTTAAAACAGCCTCTTTCCTCAGATGAACCTGTGTCCCTATTCATCACTGGCATTTCCTAATGATGTCCTTTTTCCTCTCACAGATTTCTCCATCTCCAGTTGCCCATATCACAGTGAAAACTGTGACTGTCACAGGCTCTCCCACACGTGACTGCACTTCTACAGAGGAGTAAGTTCATTCCCATCCCTCCAGCCAAGCCATGCCTCTTGCTTCCCAAAGGCAGGGAGAGATTGGTAAAGGATATGCTGACTATATCATTAGCCACAGCCACTTATACAGCTGCCTCAGTACCCATTACAACTTTTATCACTGGAAAAAAAGTCATCTTAATTCAAAATATAAATATTTTCAAGTATTTTCCCTCTAAGAAGTCTACCATATTTGCCCTGAGGTAGCTTAGAAAAAATGATTAACTAAAAAAAACCCATAAATTAACTAAAAAATTACCTAAAAAAAAGCACAAACCTTTAATGTTAATATTATGCTTAAACCTTAAGCATAATTAAGGAACAGCTTGACCACAGTACAAATGCACTCATCAGCAGGCAGTTAACTCAGACATGGATCTATGTGATATTTGAGGTGCTACCATTGCCACAGTAAGAAGCTGATTGCCACAGTGCCATCGCACTCTGTACAGAGACACGTAAATCCCCCTCAGCTAGTGGAGTTCACCCCTCCCAGGTGCTGCCACATGGTCCCCGGGACTTTGGTGGAAGGGCCCAGCTCTCTCCTTTGACAACTTACCAGCTTCTTGTTGGGCGACAAGTGCTAGACAGGATGCACTTAGTAGTGGTCCCACTTGTAGCCCATCCCCTTGTGTGAGTGTCTACTCTGATAGCAAGGGAACAGGGGCACCAAGTGGAAGGGTGGCAGCTGCAGCATCCAAGCCCACTGTCCTGCACAGCCCCTGCTCATTCCAGACTTGCCAGTCCCAGGGACAGGCCAGCGCGGACATATCTGGTTGAAACAACGAGACAGCTTTTGGTTTTAAATGGCTGGTCTCCATAAGCAGGGAAGAAGGGCCATGGAGATGCACTCTGTACACATCTGTGCTTTATTTGCCAGCCACAGGCACCGCTGGAGAAAGACAACAGAGTATGACCTGGCCCTGCCACCAGGAGCAGAAGCTTCCCTGCCACTGACAGGAGGCAACCTGTGCGGGACACCCAGCCTCCTAAGGAAGATGTGGATGAAGCACAAGAAGAAGTCAGAGTACCTGGGGGCAACAAACAGTGCCTTTGAGGCGGACTGATGAGGCTCAGCATCACTTGGAAAGGCAGAAGGTCCTTTAGCCAAGGTGCTTTACAGAACAGACACAGCACAGCTCATCCAGGAAAACAATATCCTTTTTATTACTTCATGCCATTGCCTCAAAACAGTGGGAGAAAGGCTAAGATAAAAGTGAACATGATGCAACTCACTGGTCTTTCTTTGTTGCATTATACTAAATTCCCAAGTATCCCACTAGATTTACATCTTGATTCAAAGATGCTGAAACTACTGCTGACCCATTCACCATTTTCTATGTCCTGTCTGAATCAGCTCAGACTTACAACAAGAAAAGCCTACCAAGAGGTTTGTGTATTCCTGCAAGGCAATAGATCAGTAACAGAGTGCCATTAAATCCCAGGGATCTACTTCTTGTGTACTGCTGCTTGCTGTCTTTCCCCTCTCATATCATGAGAAAAAAACCACATCTTACGATATGCTTGGTTGAACGACACATCCTAAACATTTTCCTTACTTCAGTTTCAGTGTTTCAAGACTGGAGTAGAAGATGCAAAAAATTTAAAACAATGGGCCAGAACTGAGAAAATCTGCAAACATATGTACCAAATTTGTGATTGATGTTTCAAAGTGTTCTGCCAGATTAAGCTATGAGCAACTGAATAACCTCAAGGGATACTTTCTGCCATAGAACCTGCTTACATGTGAAGTAGTAGTCAGCAACTTAACCTCTACCCATGTGGTAGAGGGTATTTCATTAAGTGCTCAAAATACTAGAAGGAAAGAAAACATATAAATGGTGCAACTAGGTAACTAAACATGAGATATTTGCATGTAGGAGACCCGTGCTTATGAATAGATAGATTTAATGGAATTTGCTTAATTTTTTTCTCAATTTAGAAATAGCTGGTCAGGGCCTCTTGGGTTTTTGTCTCAAAAAAAGAAACAAACAGCTTTACAAAAAGGTTTTTACCACGGTTATAGATAATATTACACTAGTCATGAGCAGTACTTGCCTCCTATGAGTGCTCCCCTGGTTCTTATAAAAGACATTGGTTTCCCTGAATACAGAACTTTATTTTTCAAGCTGGAGGAAGGATATATCCTGTTGCTCATAATAATGATGATCTCTAATCTAACAGCCAGTGCACCAAAGCATAAATTAAAAATACAAGTCTTACTCTGTGACAGGAGCAGAAGGAAGAAGCTCCCATCTGAAACTTGCTTGCCAGCAGCCAGTGCAGTAAAATGCACTGAGATGCCACCAGAAGCAGTGCCATGGTACATACTGAGGTGAGGAGGCTCAGACAACTGTCTCTGGTCAGGGGCCACCAGCTCAGAAGTACCAGGGTACCACCTGGCCAGGAGAGAAAGGAGACAGGCCCTCTGGCTTTGGGTTGAGCAGGGTGGAGCAGCACACAGGAAAGGTTTGCAGCTTGACAGCCTAAGCAACTGAAATCCTTGGAACGGGAAAGCAAGTGGAACAGTAGCTTCACAGAGAAAATGTGCCCAGTGGCTCCAGGGAAGCCAGTAGGGGACACCTATGTGGGGCTAGACATGATGGAGGAGGCAGTAGAGTGGGGTGGAAGCATTATTTGAAAAGATAACTGTGGCTTTTCATACAGCCAGAGCCCACTCTGGAGTCTGCCAAAGAGAGAGAGAGGCACTAGACCTTCATGAAATACCTCTGTCAGCCCTCACATTCAGTTGTCTGTCACTGCTTCAGTCACAGGCTCCTCTTTCAGAGGTGCTCAGCTACTCAGAATACAACCTTGCAACTAGAAATCACACAGACTTTCAGTCCTCCTTACCAAAGGTAAAAGGTAAAAGTCCTTTTCTGGCCCAGCAGCCTGACACAGGGATGATCTGCTCTCCTGCTTTTATTTCTTGCTCCTGTGAGCAAGGAGAACACAGTTCCTTGTTAACCACGTGCTGGATGTGGCAATGGTGACCCAGCATTAACCACGTGCCACCTACCACAGCATGTGAGAGCAATGCCAATGCCCACTGAAGGCTGCACACCTGAGCAGTTCCAGAGCAGTTTTCTCACAGGGGTCCACCCCACCTTTAAATTGGAGCCTGATACATTGGCCCTGTGTAATAGTCTGGGCACCGTGACCCTGCCAACACCAGGTCCTCTATGACTGAACCAAGCTGGAGCCATGGACAGGAGTTTCTTGAAAACACCTTTTACAAATATCACCTACCACACTACAGCACCCTCCCTAGCCCATAGAAATCCTGCCAGAAACCTTGGCCTTGTAGGGACATGCTATTTTTATGCACATAGGTAAATTTAGTAAGTTCAGGGGGACTGCTCCCTTGCACAGAGATGCAGACTCAAGGAGTAAGGAGAACAGTAATCACTTGTTCCTTTTCTTGGTCTCATTTCCTAAACAAAGCAAAAATAAGGACAGTGGAGAGACACTGGGAAAAGTCCATTTGCTGAAATTGGTAATTAGGAGAGTGAGCATTTGTGGTACCTGCCCTTATAGCTAACATGACCCATAGAGCACCCAAACAAACTCCAGGGAAGCAAGAGTTTTGTCTGTTGAGAAAGTTGTATTGTAGTATTTAATTTGTTAATTAATAGCTTTAAGCAGTATGAGGATGGAGGCAGAGATGATTAATATTTCTTTTTAATAATTGCTGTATCTTGAAATGTGTATTTATGTTTTTCTTATTTATTTAATTTATAATTTGGATCTACAAGAGGAGGAGATATTTACAAGAAGCATATTTAATTTCTTGTATTTCAGGTACTGCTGTGGAGATTTTTTGTATTGCAGTAGATATTTATTTTATTGATTTAAAAATATGTTCTATTATGAAAAAAAAAGTAAATAAACAAGTAGCATGTGGTAACCTATGGGTCTCAGTGACTTAAGAGGTTTTGGGAAGCATTTAGTAGAAAACAAAGGCAGGGTGCATGGTACTTAAAAATACAAACACCTGATACCAAAGAACAGGAACTTTGCTCCCCATAGGTAGAGTCTGAAAGTGTGTTTGTGAGCAACTCCAGTATTTTACAGGTGGTAGAATCATTGTTTGTTATCAGATGCACAGAGAAAAGTCCTGGCCCTGCCAGGAGTCAGATGTTAGATACACCTTTACACACCTAACCTCAAATGCATTCCAGACACAACATTAAATGTGTCACTGTGGCCCTGAGAGGAAAGCAGCATCACCTTCCTCCCATCAAATAAGAGCACAAAGACAGAGACTACTCAAAGGTAGTTAAGGCTCTGGTAGAGAATAAAACCAAGTGTTCCCTGTCTTCATCTTACCAGCTGACAAGAAAGTCACTGAACTTACCTCAAGCACAACATTGTCTTTGGAGACCCCCTGCTAAACCACGGCACAGCCCGAGAAGGGTGGCACAGGGACGCAGGAGCCCAGCCTAGGGAAAATGACTCAGGACTGCAAGTGGAAAGACTTTAAGATACAAGGAAAGAAAATATATGGTGTTGGCATTCTTTACCAAACCGGACTTCAAAGCTCATCTATTAGGGGGTGACTTGTCCCCCTGCCTGCTGCAGTGCTCGTACCTCACACAGCTCTGGTGAAAAGTTGCCAAATTTCTGTTCCTTCCATTACAGACAGCATAATGTTTAAAATGAGCAAGCCAGGGAGTGTCCTCTTGGTGAGTCTCCACACCACAGGACTTGGCATGGATTTTTTCTAGGACCTGGCCTCTGCTAGAAACTCCTCTGCAAATACCTGACCTTTAGCCATGCATTAAAAATATCGGCATGAGTATGCAAGAGGATATGGATATGCAATACATTTTCCAGATGAAACTGTACAGAAAGCAATGTTGGGTTGACTCCAGCACACTGTCAGAAAAATGTGGAATAGTGATAACTAAAATAAGTGAACTGTACTATTTTTCCACCACAGACACAGAGATTGTCAACTTTGCAGCTGAAAGCATTGCCTCTGGCACTACCAGGCACAAGCCTGTTGTTATAGTTTATAACATCTGTCAGAAGATGCATTTTTCAGACATGTTTCATGTCAATTTATAATTTGGCATTCCCTGGAACTACAGACTAACTGGGTCGCTGACCTGACAGAAATAGACTGCATGATGACAATCCATTCCACTTACAGTGGTTAATAGTTCATTTCCAAAAAAAAAGGTTTTCTAATTTCTTCTCATAATTTCAAAAACATTTTTGTAATAGAGCTAGTCACTAAAATATCCATCATTACTTTGCATACCACTTTATTTAAATAAACTGTAGTGAATTTAAGGCTATGGTACTATATAAAATAATTCCTACTGATGCGTGGAAAAAAATAAATCTCAGATATGCTTTGCCTGCCTTTCTTCCCCTTTTGCTCTCAACTTACAGATCCTGTAGCAAACAGAGTCGCCAGAAGAGCCAATTATGGACACATGGCTGTTTGAGGGAATACTACAGACTTTATACAGAAAATATTTAAACTCAAACATTGGCATCTGCACAACAATTTCACGTCTGAGAGTTACCCAGCCAGAAAAGTTGCAATATCAGAACTCGCACACACAAAAAAACCTGAAACAAGTCAGATTTCTCAGATGAAACTCCTCCTCAGAAAGCCATATGTGAATTCTACAAACAATGAAAATGTCAAATAGTGGCAACTATTTTAAGAGAGGTTTTTAAAATCTCAACATTAACTCCATAGATGATTCACAGGTGAGCAGCTCGACCCTACATGGTATTGAAAACCTTTTTTTTTTTAAGTGGTAGAACTATTATTAAAATAAATGGGCACACAGATCACTAATATAAAAACTGAAGTGATTAGAAGGAAAAGAGAGAGTTGAATATATAATTCAGTTAGATGAAGGCCCAGAAAAACTGAGAAGCTGAGTTCAAAGGGGGATGAAATGGAAACCCTTGTGAATGATCTCCCTCTTCTCAGCCATCAGGTTGAAGTCACTATTAAAGAGACATCATGTTTAACAGCTTTTTATTAATAAGCCTCGTGGAGCAGTCAGGGCCTCAGACCCGGCCCAAAGGTAAGTAGATCAGCACAGACACTTGCTGGCAGTCCCCGGACTCAGCCAGGTGTTCTACCATGTCAGACCTCCTGTCCTGCAGATTCACCTGCCTAATATTCTGCTTTATTTTAGACTGATATTTTCCTGCTGAGCCACCGCATTTTGCATAAAAGCGGTGAAACAGTAAGAGGCAGCACACAATCTATTTGTCTGATGTTTCCTTTTTTGGAGAGGATGGGGTGCACTGGGCCGTAAAGCAGAACAGACACGCAAAAGCCCAAGCAGCATGCACGGTTCTTCAGCCCTCTGTCTGACAAGGCACTTTTTGGTGAAGTGAGCCCCGGGCAGAGCCGTGCCAGGAGCTGACGCTGTGAAACCAGACACTCTGCCTGTGATGTGCCAGCAAAAGCAAAGGCGGAGCTCAGGAAGCAACAGCCTCAGCAAAGATGTTGCCCAAGTAACAAGGACCACTAAACACATAGCAAAAACTTCAGAAATTACAGGCTACTTTACTTGGTAGGGACCTTAAATATCATCTAGTTCCAAGCCCCTCTCACGGGCAGGGACACCTTTCAGTAGACCAGGTTGCTCAAAACCCCACCCATCCTGGCCTAGAACACTTCCAGGGATGGGGAATCACAGCTTCTCTGGACAACCTTGTTCCAACACCTCATTACACTCACAGTGAAGAATTTCTTGCTAATATCTCATGTAAACCTACCCTATTTCAGTTTAAAGTCATTCCCTTTTGTCCTATCACTACATGCCCTTGTAAAAAGTCCTGCTCCAGCTCTCCTGTAGCCCCCTTTAGGTACGGGAAGGCTGCTATAAGGACTCCCTAGAGCCTTCTCTTCTCCAGGCTGAACAACCCCAACTCTCTCAGCCTGTCTTCATAGGAGAGGTGTTCCAGCCCTCTGATTATCTTCATGAACCTCCTCTGAACTTGCTCCAGCACATCCAAATCTTTTTTATGTTGGGGGCCCCAGAGCTGGACACAGTCTGGGTGGGGTTTCACATTACTTATCCATAATGAACCCTTATAAATGGTGTTCATCAACACTCAGGCTCTTGCAATGTCTATTAATTTAATCTCAATGGTAATATTTAAAAATCCAAACTTAGCTACTAATTTTTAAAAATAATTTACATTATAAATAGAAATAACAAGTTATTTAGCTTGACAACATACTTGAGGTGGGTTATCCCATTAGCTGAAGAGACACAAATATTCTAGGAAAAAAAGAAATAAGCCTCCAATCGTTTTTCTCCACGGACAAACTCTTTGACGCAGAAATCCCAGCAGCTGACATACCAGGCTCCTCTGTCTCAGAGCACCAGCAACTTGCAGCAAAGACAAAGGTCTGTGCAAAGCTGCCGTGGGGCAGGCAAGGCTGTGAATGAAGGATGCTGTCAGCCAGCCTGGGGGTGTGTAAGGGGGCCTTTATTTTGTGACTGTTGCACCCACCTCAGCTGACACCTGATCAGTGCACACTAAGGTGGTTATGTAGTTGTCTTGGAGCCAGGCTCAAGGTTCTCACCAGACAGAGGGTCTCCATGTGGAAAGCAGATACTCAGTAACTCTGCCATGCTTCAGATAATACCCTTTCTTCCCTGACCTTCACTACCTAAAACAATGAGACAACGTGACAGGGGAGTCACCCCACATGTGCAAAACAGCTACGGTCTGGTTGCCACTGCTCCAGCACCTGTTTTGCCCATGTCAATCCTCCTGCAGGTAAGGAGCAGGAAACAGCCGTGTGATCCTTTTCTAGGGACCCTGTGGAGCAGAAGGACTCAGCCAAGGCTGCTCTTCTCCCTGGCCCACAACATTCCTGCCTGTGCTGCAGCCAGGAGACATTCCTGTGTCTCCTCATGCCAGGGAGGGCAGGTGAATACAGTGCTCACACATCCTTCCGTGCAAGGATGGAGAACAGGGTCCAACCCCATCTGCATACCAGCCACAGTAGCTGGACACATCTAGGTCCTCTCTGCAGCCCACCACCTCAGCTCCAGCTCCCAGGGCTAAAAATACCTTCTTACTGCCAGGCTGGAGCCACAGTGTAAGGAAAGCTCAGCCAGAGTCATCAGTAGAGATGGAAACCCTCCAAATCCAGAAAGCATGGGCATTAGCAGCCTCAGCCCCCCACAATAAAGGGTCAGTAAAACCCTTCCTCACCTGGTCCAGCCACTAAAGCAGGCACTGTACAGATAGCACAGTGAGGAGGAAGACTGCACTTCAGATTGATAACAACCTTTATGTAAAAGCAAGAGAAATGGCTTATTCACATGACTTTTGCTTTTTGCCATGACAGGCTGGCTTACACCAGCCTTGCCACCACACAACAGCCCCCAGCAGGCATCTGAAGTATTGTATGAGTTACCAGTGCAACCATCACACATCAGCATCATCCTGACACAGAGCACAGCTTTGAGGCCAGGTCAGCTTCACACAGATTTTCTCAGCCTTCACATCACCCCACTGGGCTGTTCGGGTCCATACCCAGGTTTTGGGGGTGCATTACCCCTCAGAAACCATGCAAGTATGTGGGAAGATGCTGGCTGCTCTTCCCAGAGGGTAGGAAATCCCTGCCCTTCCTTCCTAGGTATCCTCTAATAAAGAAGAGAGGCAGATAGGCAACCACAGATGTGCAGGGGGGTAAATGCTGCTTTACACAGACACAGTCTCCATCTTCACATCTCTCCCTATGTCACCAAATAACCTGGCTGGCACCACCACCTTCTCAGAGGTGTCTGCATTTCTCTCAGGAGAGTGTTGGTAACAGCAGGATTGAAAACTGCTGTTCTGCAAGATATTTACAGGCTCAGTAAAAGTAGACTTCAACAAAATAAAAATCTATTCCAGCTAATCCAAGTGTCTAAAAATACAGTAGAAAAACTGCACTGCTGTGATAAACCTACATGCATTTATAAAGTGACAGAATGGCATCACAGTCACTGAGCTGAAAACTTCAACGATGATTATTAATAGAAGACGGTGAAAAGTTCAGAACTCACACAGAACAGGTATGAAGTTAACACAGAGTTCCTGACGGCCCATGGACTGCCCAGTATTCAGTAGTTATCTGAAATGCAAAGCCAGCACATTATGAAATCATCAAAATGCTGAAGGAGGCTCTGACCAGTCCAAAACTCCGGGACTGTGCCCTGCCACCAGGGAAGCCTCCTCCAAAGACTCCAGAGGAAGGGGCTCACCTCATGCCAAAGGAGAACACTCACAAATGGGACTCAGCAATGCAAACCTCAGCACAGTCTGTATTTAGTTGCTCACAATTTTGGACCTGATACTTTCCTTGAGAACCAACATTTTTGGAAAAAACTCAAGGCAGTTCGCATGCTTCCTTATTCCTGGATCTGAAAAATTCTAAAGAGCCTTTAGCCCTCCAATCTCCTTTTTGATGGGCCACAATAAACTATTTAGCAGATGTTTGGTATGAAATTTAAGATAAATGAGGTTATGGAGCCAATTTATTTGCAGCCAACAGTAGTCAGGTCAGCCAGTTTCAGCGGTAATTTTCATCCCTAGAAATCATCAGATCAACAGAAAAACCCCTTTAGTAGCTCTCCCACAGGACCCTCAACAGAAGGAAAACTCCGAAGTCAACTCCTTCACATCTAGCTGTGTTACCAGCTGGAGAGCTCATAATTTAAGCAGATTATTTCAGAGAGAAAGTAACATGTGCATGAACCCTGCAACAGCCCTCTGTGACACAGGACACAACAACTACCTTATAGATGGGTGCAGGATGCACCTCAGAGAAACCCTTCTCACAGGCAAGGAGATCTTGCCTCACACTTGCTACATGGAGGGTACTTGTTGTACAAAACCACCCACTGACACACACATTTTTCCCTGCGCCTCAACACCTACTCCCAAACAGTGTAGGCATGCCAGCGATGTCCTTCTGGGGCACCGAGCCAGGGGGTGCCTGGCTTCACCCTCTCCCTGCCAGCAACCCTATCACCAAGCCACTACTACCTGCTGCAAAAGAAACTGCTTTATTTCCTTTTATTTACCCAGAAAAAACAGCACAAAGTCCATCTAATCAGGGCAAATGCACACAGTTATTATCAAAGTTTCTGCACCTTGAGAGCCAGTGCCAACACGGAGACCCAGTAGATGTCACACACTGGGAAACGAAAGGATTTCCCTCAAGTGTCGAAAAAAGTGTTATGCAAAACTATTCTATTGTTTCATAAATATTTTGGCAGGATATCTGGACACGTGTCACCTTAGGCTGCACCTTTGGAGGTGTCTGAAGGTCGTTTTTCCCCAAGTTTTTTCCTGCTTTTTTTTTCCATTTTTCCTGCTTTGCAGTTGTCATATTAATTAAGTAAATCAATGTGATAGCTTTATTCACATTCAGTAAAGAGCCAGAAAGACTTTTTGTTCTGGGCCATAAGCCTTATGCTACAATGTGATGACTTCTATCCTGATATGACACACCTTGTGAAACAAAAAATTGCAACAAACACTGCCTGAAAATATTCTGTCCACAGTCATTAGGCATAAAAACTCATATCTCCCAAATGTTCTCTCAGGCTTTAAATTAAAAATAAAATTACATTTAAAAAATAAAAATACAGCCTAAGGGAAAAAAGTTACCAGAATACAATGGCAAGAGCTTCAGTTCAGCCATCACCTGAACTTCGGGGGCCTGTCATGTAGATTCAGCTTTAAACCTCATGACATCTAATGTCAGCACTCAGTAGACACACAGAGGTGCTGACACTTGAGGGTGCCACTGGTCCTGCTCACTTAGCTCTACAGATTTTAACTGGATTAACATTTTTCCCATCTTGCCATACTCAGACCTTGCCCACTCCTGGTGAATTTTTTCAGCATTTTTAGTTATTTGCATTTTTGACTGTTTAAGCAGTCAAAGGTGGCACCAAGCACCTTTGTGGACCATGCCTTTGCTATAAATGAAAGCAGTCCCTAGCAACAGAGCTTGAAGGAGGTAGAAGAACGAGGTAGACAAGGATTGCTGCCGACAGCCAGATCCACTGTTGACTTTTCCACCTGCAGAGCTGAGTTACTATGGGACAAGGAGGTGGGTTTGGAATTGGGGTACTCACACTGCCCTTGTCACAGAGCCTGGCACCAAACTGTGGGGATCTGAACAGGATTAGAATCTGCAAGTGCTTCTCCCCTGAAATTGCACTTGCAAACACTAATTCTCTTCAGGACATTATTTCTGTTCTTACCTGTTCATTTTAAAGCTGGAAATGAGAGAAACACACATGCTTACTCCCACCTTCCCCAAGGGCAAGGAACACAATGGTAACACACGCAGAGCCGGGTGTGGTTATAGACACAGACCCTGACGACTTCTGGGCAAACCTTTACCAGCAGGAAACACTAGATGTAAAACTCTGGGCAGTGTCTGTCATAAACTGAACTGGAGCTGTGGGCCTAAAAACCCTTCTGAAATACAATTTCCAGAGGTGGATTCAAACTCTTCAGCTATTCACAGACACATTGCAGAGGGTTGTATGCACAAGCTGGGAGCACCTCAGGTTCAGAGATGCCATGTGTTTATATCCACATTTGCTACAGAGTCATTGTTGGGGGAGGGAGTCACCTGTTGTCACCGAGCTCCTCAGGAGCTCTGCAGGGAGAGAGGCACCTGCTGCCAGCCAGCCCCAGCTCTCCTCTCTGAGGCCAGGACTGATGGAGCCCCTCTGCCTGCTTGGTCCTTTGCCGCCTCCATTGTGCCCTGAAAGGGCGACCTTGGGTGACCCAGGCCACGTTTTCCATTTTCCCCCAGCCAGACAGACAAAAGCAATGGAAGATGTAATATGTTTTGCACATTTGCCCAGTGCAATTAGCAACAGGCTCTTAGCCGAGGGGCTGCATTGTCACACTCAGCTGGAGCCAGCTAAGCTGATTTGTCTGGGCTTGCAAAACTCCCCTTTTACAGGCCAGTGACTATGGTCAAAGGACAAACCGACAAGGTCTCATCTTGGCCCCAGCTGCCAAAAGATCCACCCCCTCCACCTGGCCCTACAAGGAGATGGGAATTTTTGAAGACTACTAGGTTTCTTTCTCACTGCTGGACAACCAGGTCTATATGCTGCAGGAGCTTCCAGGCTCCCTAATTCTCCTGTCCAGGGCTGGAAGTCTCCTGCCCTAGCCTGGCTTGCCAAGTGGCTAAAATACCCATGCCAGCACTGCAAGCCAGTACTTGCAAAATACAGGATAGACAAACATAAGCATAACCATCACTTACTGTTGGCCCAAGGAAAAATGCTTGCACTCTGGTAAGCATATAGTGCTCACCACAAGGCACGAAAGAAGCATCAGCTCAGCAAACACAGGATGCTCCATACCTGGTCACTGCAAGTTTGCTAAAGGAGATGTTGTATTAACAATAACAACAACAAAAAAAAGAAAAGAAAGAAAAAGGGAGGGGATGGGGGGGGGGGGGGGGGGGGGGGGGGGGGGGGGGGGAAGAAAAAGCTCTCTTCCCGCCAAAAATTATGCGGCAGCAGGTCCACAGAGTGTCTGCCAGATGACCCGCTTGTCACACTCATAATTGCTTCCCATCTGGTGTCTGGAGCACACAAAGCCTGGCCGTTTGCCAGCGCAGGACGACGCACAAACTGGCCTACTTCTGGTGACACGGGCCCTCCAGACACCGCTGATCCCCTGTTTCCGTATGGCTGAGGAGAACGTGGCATTCATTTGTAAATTGCCGGCGGCTGATTTATCCGGCTATTCGACCCCGCTCAGCCCAGCTAACGCGCTTCCCCTTCGCTGCGCGGCGCAGCCCCGGCCCCGGTTCCGCGGCGAGCCCTCTCAGGCACCGAGTTGCCACAAACACACACCGGTCGGCGTGAGGAGTAGGCGAACAAGGACGGTGTCGGCCCACACGCCACTCACCTTTAGGATGAGGGCATCAAGACAACTCATCCCTACATGTATGTGGAAACACATCCTCAACTGCTCTGATTTACAAAGCTGATTGCTCTTCCAAACTCTCTTTCCACCTAACGTGTACGCACAGCTCATGTCATTCACACTGTTCCTACAAAGACTTCTGAGATACAAAGTATCACTGCTTATGACCACAATAAGCAGTGTTCTGAGGTGCTGGGCTTTTTTTAAATTTGCTTTATGGGTTTGTTCTATTGATTATTTTTTATTATTTTTTAAAATGTCTACTGTTGTAAGAACTTGATACTCTCAGAAAGCTGAGCAAATATTCTTTAACCTATGGGATGGACTACTTCACAGAGGACGGCACAACACACTCTAAAGAGTGCTCTAAAGATCTGTTGGTTGTGCAACAGCCAAACATCACTTTTACAAGGAGTAACTCTGACCAAGTAACTGGCCAATGGTCAGCAAGGAAGTAAATGCTAGCCAAGCAGAATTCTCCCTCCCCAAAAGCGAAAAGCACCCTTTCCCATCAGACTATAACACAGGACAGTTACAGATATACACCACTGCTAGCCAAGACACAGCCCATTCCCATCTTGCTTGTGCTAAGGGCATTAACGTCCATCTTCTCTGTATCAGAGGGTGTGATGACACAGGAAATCAGAAGTCAGGTAAATAATCCAGAAGACTCTAAAAATAAACCCAAATTAGAACCCAAAATTTCTGTAAAAGGCAATAGCAGGTAGACAGGACTGCCACTGCAATAGCAACTGCATCACTAGGTGACACAGCCCAACAGCAGGCACTGTCAGAGGACTCCTTTCACTTCTGTACCTCACAAAAAAAACCCACACAGCAATGAAGCAGAAGAGAAAATGAAATTAAAAAAGAAAACCATACCACCAATAAAAGCTGATACTGAAGAATGCTATATTGCACATCTGTTACTCCAGATGCAAACAGAAGCTGCACTACTGAGGTTTCTTCATAAGCAGTAAGGCGATATAGTGGGTATGAGCATTTAGATTTTTTCTTCATACAGAAACGTAAGACTGCGTATAAGTGTCCAAGGCTTACCTGTTCCTCCAACACATCACGCTAGCAGAACTACAAGGACCCCATTGTTCCCTTCAGCTGCAGGGCAAGAATCCAACCCACTCAAGGGTTAAGCTGGCTGTCTCCAGGGGAAGCCACACAGACCAGCATGCTGCAGCTTCAAGAGGGACCAATCTTTTGGCTCAGCTGGCACAGAAACAGTAATCCACAGCTTCCTCATGAAAGTAAGCATTTAAGCCTATAAAGATTCAGCTTATCCAACGTCAAGGAAACTTATGAAAAAAAAATTGGATGAGGTCTAGCATTAGAATACATCACTGTACTTTCTGCCTAGGTAGTGAACCTTTATCTGAATATTTGTCATGAAAACAAATGCAAGAATCAATGTTTCAAAATTTTTGCTGTTTGCATTGTGTGTCACCTTGGTCACAGGTATGGTGCAACTGTGGTTCGTTAATATTCAGTGTTAAAACCTCCATTTCACAAAGCTTGATTCGCTTTCAGCATTGTATCAGTTTTAGTTTTGTGCAAATCTAGTAGTTATTCTCATGCAAAATCAAAATAACAGCAGTAGGAACTGGGCTTATTCTCACCAATCAATTCCTTTAAGACCACTTCTTCCAAGTAAAAGTCAGATCCACAAGTAAAGCTTCCAGAGTTTTCAAATAATGAAACTTAGTGTTGTAGTTACTACCAAATTTGCAGTACTGGTTGTCCATCCACTCTACTTTGTTTCATTGAGTAAAGTCAACACAGAAAAATGAATCAGTCACATCATTAGACTTCACTTTCCTTTACCTACATTTCACCTTGATTTCAGACATCAGCAGCCAGCCACAAGAACAAATGCTCTAGTCAGTTCACTTCACTTGTCCCAAGTGATGGAAAACTTTACACATGCAAACATGAGCAGGTCTGCAGGTTATTCATACAGTGGTCTGGCTGTGACAGCCAAATCCCCAGCAAAGCCCCCATAACAGTCAGAGTTTGCTTATACAGCTTAAAGCTAGAGGACATAAATTACCAGGACCTATTTCTGAAGAACTGACTTGTGTTAGTCCCTCCTGTCTTTTTCCTTCAACAGATTACCTTAATTATTTGTCATTTATATTTTGTCACAAAACTGGAAAAAGCATTACAAATTTTGTATCGAATGCCAGTGCTTCTCTCAAAATAAGAGAGTTTAAGTCTAACACTAACTCAAATTAATACATGTTTGTGAGAACTAGTAAGGGAGGGGAGAAAATAAAATCACATTGCACAGCTTACACTTGCATTTACTTCTCAAGACTCAGGCACATATACCAAAATACTTCTACCCTACAAATGAAAGGAATCTAAAAAAAAAGCTTTACACTATGAACATTCATCTCAAATTGTCTTCTATACGTAAGTATTTGTGTTAAAGCTTTGAGAGACAAATATAAACTGATAACCAAATACAAGCAGGCTTACATGCAGTTGGATTGAAGCAGGTATTACCAGGGGACTTCATCCCACTTTGTAACCCACTGATTCCCATGACTGCTGTCTCTGCCCAGTCCCGAAAAGGCACGTCTCTTGCAGTTTCACAAGCACACACATAAAAATGTTTTCAATAAAAGACACTTACAGTAACCTGGTACATAGATGCTTTATTTCTGACATTAACGTGGTCTGTATTGTGAGATTCTCTTATATAAAAGTAAAGTTTGTAGTACAACAAAAACTAAGATAAACAAGGCATTTGTTGCACATTATGTCAAACCTTAGAAGAAAAATATGGAGTAATATGTATCTAGGTTTCATGCAAGTTTGGCTGCTGCATGTACAATTTACCTATCAAGTGAAAGAAATGCAAATGCACACAACATTCAAAAAGTAATAAGATGCCTGACATATGAAAGATTAAAACCTTCCTGCTAAAGTAACAAAGTAGGAGTTAACTAAACGATCCAACCAATACCAACAGAAATTATTACTACTTACCATAAATCTATGCTTAAACTTGGTATAGGTAGTTTTGGTGATACCACTTCTACTGAAATATACCATCCAGATTCTAGATATTAATTCTCTCTTAATGTCTGATTTCCTTTTTTGTGAATTAAATGATGTCTCCAGCATTGAATGTTGCCGTTAAATCCCTTCTGGTAATGCACACCTAAATCTAGTACTGCCAAGAATTCCAACTGACTCCACTAAATTGTCATAGGTGAGGAGTAATCCTGGCATGATGGGCATTTTCTGATCCCTTGCTTATATAGGATTCCCACCCCCCTTGAAATTTTGATGTGAATTAAAAACTGCTAAAAATGTTTGTGCCTACTACTATCAAAGCCAATATCAAAAAGCTCTTAAAAACAAGGATTATATAAGCTTTGAGATGTTTAAAAAAAGTTTAAGAACCCATTACCTTCCTTGTGCCACTCATCACATGTTAAAATTCTCCATAAATAAATTCTTCTCTACCATCTTTGATATTACAGCGTTAGGAACACTTTCCACACCCTGCATAGTACTGGTTGATCTCATAAAGTTAACTAGAGAACCTGACATCATGTAATTTTACATACAGTGCATATGATGCTCGCTCTTTCCATCTCTCATAGCAGCAAGCCGATTCTGCCACTATCTGTAGCAGCACCTCCGGGAGTGGAGAGGAAGAGTGTTTGAATTATAAATAACTAAAACTACAGTGTACAGTTCTATTTACCTGTCAGTATTTGTTGAGAGCACACCATTATAACCTGCTCAAAATTAACTACGTAAAAAATCTCTACAACAAAAGCAAACCAAAACATTTCTTCAAAACCCAAAATAAAGACATAAAATAAGTGCAAATACCTAAAATAGGCAACTAAAGCAAGTGTTGTGACCTGTATACCTTTAAATAGGACAAAGACTTTTCATAAATAATAGAATGTTCTTTTTGCTCTTCAAACATTTAGTCAGTATATAATGGTCAAAGTTAAGTGCAGATACAATTGTTTTGAGATCCAAGGTGCCAAGTTTCTTTAAAAAAAAAAAAAAGAATAAAATATATATATTGAAAAGGCATTAGTTTTTAGTTCCTATGCAGGACAAAGTACTCCTGGGTCTCATGTAAGACCCCACCATTTCTTTCTAAATATATTTAAACAAGGAACAGGAACAGTTGCTGTATAATACAGGTATACCTTGTCATTATGTTGTAGACCAACATGATTTTAGGGCTATAGTGCAATCCTTACATAGATGTAACACGTACAGTATAGATTTTTACACTTCACTGTAATTCTTCTGCTATTCCATATATTTTAAACTTGTCCTTTTTTCATTTTAGCTGTTTTAACAGGAAACAACATTGGCCTCTAGACAACCTGCATACATATAAATATCTACATTTAAGCTTTGAAATGGAAATAAATTATAAAAACAGAATCCTCTCCAATTTACAAAATTTTCCTTGTTCCTACATACTGTACAATACATTCAACAATCATCTCATTTTGAGATTTATGAAGAAAATACTGATGCTTTACACTAAACTTAATTCACCCCCCCTTGCCTACTTCTAGTACCATTTGCAAATAAATATATTTAACACTGTAGTTAATTCCATTGTTTTGCAGCATACCAAAAAAATTAGTAGTGCAACTTTCTATCCTTCCTTTGTACTTCTTTCTGTTGTGTTTCTTTATATACTAGAAAAATGCTACATAAGCAAAAGCATATTCAGTCATGTATCTTGCTCATTTGAAAACCAGTAACAACCTATAAACCTACTCTATATTGAAAATGCTCTAACAGATAAAAAATGCAATGCAAGTAAAAAGAATAAATACGAAAAATAGACCTAGAAGCTCTATGCTGGCAATACTGCAATGCATTTTCCCCTTCTTTATATTATGGTAGGGCATTACTCTTCTAATATTTAAGCAATTCATTGCAGAACTGTTTGCAACATCCTTTCGTAAAGAATGCAAGAGCTTCATGTCTGTTCTTTGTCAGTCAAAAGAAGAAAGGAAGCTTTAAGGTAGCTTTAAGGTTTCCCTTGGCAGACTCTCTCAAAGACAAGACTTAATTCACATGTATCGTACGGGAATCGCGTTCGACATTGTTTCAGTGTCAATGGAAAGAGATGGCTGTCAGTTGCAGTGACCATCACAGTATCAGAGATCTCGAATTGCTGTTGGTAGCTGTGTATGTGCTCAGATATCGCCTCGCTTGCTCAGTCATGATAAGCTGGTCTTCTGTTTTTCCATAAACAACTGCTTCCCAGTCACGATTTGGCTGCATAAAATAAAATTCTGTTAAAAAGATTCTTAGAACAAACTAAAATACTTGAGCAATTCTCATACAACCTTTCAGAGTATTAATAAATTATCAAAGTCTATCAATAATATATATTACTGAGAAGGATCCAATTCTATAGTACAATACCTAAAAACTGCGACAAAGCTCCCTCTCTACCCCTTAATCCAGCTCCCCAGCAGTGCATTCTGTGTTATGCTTCAAGGTTTAACACACGAAGTGAAAAACACTCTTAAGAAGATACTAACTAGTTCAACAATACATAAAAGGGAAGGTAATTAAGTTATCTTCTCTTTGAATATCTTCCCCTTTAAATGTGCTAAGTTCAACAGGCAGAAAAACCCATTATTGACAGTTGTCTGGAGATACCAAGGAAGGCAAAATGGTTTGGCAGCTGAAAAAGAATACTGTGAAGAACTTTACTGAACCAAGTGGCGGCTGTGGATGAATGGTCAGATGTTTTTGGGAATACATTAAAAACGGTAAAGGAATTGGGAATAAAAATGATGAATGGAAGAATAATTGAGCCACTAGTCCTGCTTCTTCCATGAAGCAAAGCTTGCACCTTTGCATGATTTACTGAATCTCAAGCTGATTTGTAGCAGCTCTAACTTGGACCTGACACTAGCAGATTGTAGCATGGTGAAGAATGCAAGATCCTCTTCCTCCCACACTGAGCTAGAAACTGATCCAAACGATCGGTTCTCTATATATATTTATGGAGAAAATGAGCTGTTTGAGTTCCTCTATAAATTTAGCAGAACTTGATTCATGGAAGGGACTTGGGGCTAGAGAGGCCACAAAACTGAGTGGGAATTTCTCTGGGGAGAGAGAAAAAAAGAAAAAGATGGTTCAATGAAAACATTTGTGAGTATAGTATGACTAAGCTCCCCTTTTAGTATTCTAAAGAGCATACTTCTGGGCCAGATAGATATATTTACCTTTGCTGCAATTCATAGCAGTTAATCCTTTTTTTTATTTCTTTATTTTAATATCACCATTAAATGAACTTCGTTCTTCCTTTTCATAAGAAAAGATCAGAAAGTAATACTGTTGTCTCTATACTTAAAAATATCATCGGAAAAGCAATTAAGTAGGACAGGGAAGATCAGGCTCCAGGTGGCCTGTCTTTTTTTGGGGATTTTTTTTCATTAATACAGAGCTGTAGATATTCTAAAAAGACACAAAAACTTTATACATTAACTCCCTATGGGAAAAACTGGAACTGGTACAAAGTCAGGTCAAAGAATCGTTTCCTAAAGCTGGTGATCAAGACACACAGAGGGAAAACTAGCTTCCATGGTTTTACCAGTATGGAAAATATACAGAGGTACAAGAACGGGCATGTTACAAGAACATTTACCAAATAGAATCTGTGGATGAACTCTGCTTAATGAATCCCACTGGGTTTATTCTGAAGTAAGCATCAGCCAAATTTGAGAAGCTTAAGTGCTGTAGAGGTTTAGTTTGCACCAGGTCAAGTTTTTTTAACTCCTAGTCTTGGGTACCCAGACCTGTTTTGTAGGTTTCCCCTATCCTGTTTTTTCCTCCCCACATATAAATCTTAGAGACCACTCAGTGAAACATCAGGGTTGTATTTAGAGAACTTAGCTATGAACTTTGTGGACAAATAACCAACTTACAAGAAATGAGGATCATGGAAACACTGATGGGAACTCGATCACTGATTTGAACAATTCTAGACATTCGGGCAAGACAGAAACAAAACAACAAAAAAATTCTTTGTTAACCTGCTAACAGAGCTAACAGAATTCTTTGCATCCAGACCTGAAGAGCTTTCTCCATTTTGACATTTTTTGAAGCACATGCATTCAGTTTCTTCTTAATTACTGCATTTGCTTTGTCTGCTGGATTTGTATCCTGTTTTTCTGATGTCAGGTTACATCTGTTGTCCTGTATTTCCAACAATGGTGTCATTAATAAAGATGTGGTATATGCATTTTTTGACTATTGACAAAAAAAAAGGTAGGGAACAGGAATAATAATTAGTATTTAATACAGAAAGATTTCGACTGCTGTGTTCAGAGAAGCCAAAATGTAAACAAAGTAAATACTATCAGAAAAACCCTAGGAAAGAATCTGAAGAGAAAAAGTGATGAACAGTATATGAAGAACTAGCATAGCAGGGTCCACAGTCAATACTAAGCATAGTACAACAAGCAGCTGCTAGTATGATTTAGGTATTACTGAGTAGATGGCTTCTTTACTCTAAAGCCACACTACAGCTGATAACATTTTGTTAAGAACAAGAACTTGATAAAGTGGTAACTACAGAACAGTTTTAAAGAAAAAAGCTTGTAATTCACTTCTAGCACAGCTCTTGTGAAAGTCAGGAGAAGGAGACTGGAGTGGAAAACATAAGATTGCATCAGTTTCAGGGAGAGGAACTGCTTTAAGAACTGAAATAAGCACTGGATGGATTTTTCCAGAAGAGTTTTATATGCTGATAATGTCTATGGAAATAAAAAGAAATTAATCCAGCTTCAGTATACCAAAGCATAAGAAAGGTATATGGCAATTTTAAAGAGCAAAATTAGATGAAGTAACAGTGGCATAAGTACTTGTTTGCTTACAAAAACACCCCAATAAACTTAAACCATCTTTAAGTATTTATTCTACCTTAGACGTTAATCCTAAATTATTGTCACACGGATGCACCATTTCTCCCTAAGGATTGGTACCTTTTTCCTTTTAAAATCAGATACTACCACTATCTCTCTTGCTAAGACTGCATGTTCCTGTTGCACAGCATTCCTCGTGAAAATGGAGGAAAAGGAATTTTTCCCCAGTCCTCTGCTTTTAATAGACCACAACATCATAGTGTATCTTGGTTTTAGCTTAATACCCTGGACACTGGTGATGCACAATACATTGTTGTCACAACAAGACATAACTAAGAAAACACCAGGCAATTTGTTTGTGGTTGGAAGGGCTGTAGCACTGCTGCTCCTCTTAAGAGAGATGTTCTCAGGGAAGTGGGGAATTCCCACTAGGTGGCAGAGCACCCAACACCCAAGCAGATACCTAGGCTTGGCACAGAGTCTACAAAGGCATTTAGGAAGGGAATTCAGGAAACCAGCTACAATAATCAGAAAGCAGTATGACTCAAGCACCTTAAGCATTCTTTTGAAGGACTTTGGCTCCTACCTCGAATATAGTCTTGTACCTAATCAAGAATCACTCTTAATCAGAATTAAAAACATACATACATTAATTTAAGAAGTAGACTAAAGTTTTCCTACAAACTACAATACTAAAGATTAATCTATTCAATCATTCAAAACATTGAGTTACTTTTTAAAGGAAAGAAGGACCATCAGCCCCCTATCTTCATGTCTTGGTTGCTGAGGCAGAAGTATTCAAATTCCTTCAGGCAGAGGTAGCACACAAACCTCATCTTTTACATGCTTGGTATTTCTTAAAATATTGCACTATATGAAGCAGGACAAACATGCTGCCTAATATGCAATTAGGTATCTTCAGAACATATCTGCCAGACTGTCAAGTATGCAAAGCACAGGAGCAAGTGTCATCTCCTCGTATATTACAGAGCTTCCACATGCTGTGTATGCTAAAATTTATAAGTAATCAGCATGGGAACAGCTGCAGTACCAAACCTGCAAAGCATTCACATTACTTTACCAGTCCTACTCTGAAGTCCTGGAAGAAAGAAGTCACGTGTGAATTCAAGCCCAATGTTCAAGTATTTCTTAAGTATTTAAAATAGTATTTCAAACTAAATGTGATTTTCACTTTCTAGATATATGAATCTAGCCTTAATCCAAAACCTGTATTTTAGTTCACAGAACAAAAGACACACAGTTCCACATTAATACTGCTGCCAGTGCTGCTCTTCAGTAGTTTAATACTTACCTGTACATCTAAACTATTATCTTCTGTGAAGCGCTGGGCACCAACTTCTTCTTTTTCCTGTGAATCTAGGACCAGTGATTTTCTGACTTTTTTAGAAGAGTTGTGCTGAAATAAACATTTTGCAGAGGAAAATTGTAAAATATTATTTAAAAGCAGTTATTTTCTATTTGAAATTATTATTGTCATGTTACCTCCTGCTTGCAGCTTTTATACACAGTGTCATCTTCCTCCTTGGGAAATATATCTGTTCCAGTTTCCTCTTTCAAAACTTCCCTAATGTCTTCCTCCGAGAAGGCAAGTGGTTGTGACTAAACGTTAATTAAAATTGAAAAAGAAAATACAGGAAGTCTATTAGTTGTTAGTTTTTACCACATCCTATGTTCAGCTAATGTAGGCTAGAAAAGAGATCTTGCAAAATACAGCAGCAGATGAAAAGATTTAAGCTACTGTAATTAAAAACTTCAGGGCTACATTTCACAGCTATGGAGATTTTTTAAAGTTAATTTTACTCCACATTATTTATAGCCAGATAAAAGATATACATGCCTTAAAAATGCAAGGTAGCATTGAAGAAGACAAACTATTTGTTTGCATTTATTAGTAATGGTTATCCACTGACAGAAGGGGTAAAAATACTTTATATATACTAAATACCTATATAAACACATATATACATAATACATGCATACGGTACTAAAAAACTGTACCAGGAATGTATGACTTGTTGGGAAAGGAATTTATATCAATTTTAACACAAATCTTTGCATAACTGATCGTTCTAAATACAGTGCAGAATTTCACAGAAGCCATACAGATGGCTCCTTTGTGTACCAACAGGAGAAGCATTCCCTTAAGCCCTCAAAATTTGATTTTGAACAGGAGGTTAACAGTGGACAGAAACAGGAATGCCAAACCACTCCATTTGCATAGTGAGGGACTGTGAATCTATAGGGTAACACAGATGGTGCCAAACCCTGTGGCAAAGTCTGAGCTGCCTTCTGTGTTTGCAGAAAAGAAGTAGTCAATATATATTGGCTGGAATTTTTTCAGAACTTGAAAAGCATATGTCTACTGAATTCCAAAAGTTATTACGCATTAACATACCTTAGCTAGGCTAGGAAGAGAACAAAAATTGAATTCATTTGGAACAAACAAACAAGCAAAAAAGTAACATTATCCATAGTCAATAACTACAAAAAAAAATCTCCTGTGACAGCCAGAAGAATCAGAGGGTCGTGAACTGCTATACTAAGATTTTTGGATTTAGGATGAAAAAATTACAGATGTCACTCAAGTTTACCATACTGTGGTGAACATCTAGTTTTAGTCCTAGCACTGCAGAAGAACAAAAGCCAGAAAACAACTCAGCTCTTACATAGTCCAGAGGATTCAAACATAATGCAGTTTTTCAAGTCAAACTTTTAAAATAATGAGGTCAGTCATACTCATCTACAGCAGCTTGCTCTCACTAGATTACTCAGTTAGAGGACCCACACCCATTCTCTCTCACTTACAATTTTTCTTGGACGAAACAGAATGCTAAAGTATTCAAATTAAAATCTCAGACAATTATGTAACCACCTGTAAGGTGATACATAAGGTTATACACAAGGAGAAAAAAAACTCCTGATGGTTTCCTGGAAGACCCCAACACCTGGGAAGGCATTTCCAGAAACCAATAAGAGAGAAGAGTGATATGAAGGTAACACTGGACTTTTTTTGCAAACATCTTGCCAAAGGGAACACAGGAAAACAAACTTTGGGCCTATGTCATTTGTCTATCACCCCAAAATTAGTGTATTGCCACTCAAACTGTCTAAGAAAAAGGTTATAAAAAGAGATTGGACATAAGAAAAAACGGGGGAGAAGTTCCATCAACACTGCGAGAGACGGCTGATGAGCTAGTCTTTCTCCTTCCACTCCTGGGGATGCCTGGAAGGTGAGACGTATCTTATGCATGCTAATTACTTGCTTCTAAATAACTAGAGCTTACTTTTGTTTCATAGTATTCTTAGTAAGTTGCTTTGCTTTAGAGTGTATGCTTATACCTTGCTTTATTATTATTACTACATGGTTTAAATGTGTTCTTGCAGTTAAACCCTATTCCAGACAACACAAACCCTATAAATTGTCACAAATTTGTATTAACAAATGTGTTAATTCGTGAGCTGTTAAAGTGAGTCTGGTTTTAGGTGCTGACAGTTTCGTCGATGACGAAATAACTCACAGGATAAACTTGCTGAGGGGTTTCTCTATCTCTATGAAGTGACGTGAATCTGTTAAGCGAAGGGTCTCACCTAAGGAGACGCTAACAGACTGTATTAGACATTAAAAGGGACACTGATAGACAAAAAATAAATTAATACAGGTTGGACAGAAAATTCTTCTTTTCTGCCCCTTTAACATGACACTATCTTATAAGAGGTAGAGTGTTAGCAAGGCTAGACAAATTTAAAACAACTCACAAATATGAAACCAATGCATTTAAGATTACTATGTATGTAATTATGGACTATATATACCAAATTACCATTCAAGAAGAAAATGCCTCCATACTACACTGAAGGATATGAGTCTAACAAACAAATCTGAAGCATTTTTGATTGACATTCTAGGATAATAAGGCAAGTAACTGAAACAACAGCAGTTAGAAAATGCTTTTTAAGATAACACTGAGACTTACAGTACCTCAAAACCAAGAGGGAATTTAGACTTCAACAAAGAAGAAAATAAATAGCATCATCACATACCATAAGTCTGAGAGGACCATACTTTTTTTCCTGAGCAGCCAAAGCATTTTTAAAAGGAGTTGGTGTCCTTGGTGTTGAACCCAAAAGAGATCTTCTCATTGTGGGAGTTCTAAAACTATCAAGCATAGAAAAGTGTTCATACATGCATTTTAATATTTTATCATTAGTAATGTAATAAAATTAATCTAAAAACATTTTAAAATACCTTAATTTGCACAACAGATATCACCGCTATGAATCTCAAAGTATTAAGATCACCATAGTATTACCCCAGGTGTATTAAACTTTAATTGGATTTTGACAATATTTGTTTTCATTTGAGCAACACCACCAGACGTTTAATGTAATAATCCTACCCCACATTTTCCTTTTGATCTTGTGGTGTCATTTCCTTGTGTAGAGGAGTTGTAATAAGAACTTTCTGCCCACAGATTGGAGTCGACGTAAATGCAGGATTTTCAAAGTTAAATTGTTCACTTCCAGAGCAAGTGTTGAAAAACTAAGAAAAAGAGAGGAAAAAAACCTAACAAACCTTATAGGATAAAGCCTTACCATTGTACTGAACAGTAAAAAAAAACCCAAAATTATACGCATACATCTGAAAGGCTTTTACTGACAAACCCAAACACATTATTTTTGACTTACACTAGAAGACATTTCACAGAATCACAGAATCAACCAGGTTGGAAAAGACCTCCGAGATCATCAAGTCCAACCCTTGATCCAACACCGCCATGGCTAGTAGACCATGGCCCTAAGTGCCACATCCAGTCTCATCCTAAAAACCTCCAGGGACGGTGAATCCACCAACTCCCTGGGCAGCCCATTCCAATGTCTGAATACTCTCTCTGTAAAAAATTTTTTCCTAGTATCCAACCTAAACCTCCCCTGGCAGAGCTTAAGACATGCCCTCTTATCCTACTGCTGGTTGCCTGGGAGAAGAAACATTTATTGCTGAAACCTTGATTTTCCCCTTAAAATCCCTACTGTTTAATTAGGTCACAGAGACAAAAAGTCTCTATCAACAACTATTTGCATGAGAAAGTGTGAGCTCAGACACAAGTTGGTCGCTGCTGCTGCCGCCCTCCCTCATCACTCTTAAAAACAGAGGAAATAGGTTTATTTAACGATTTATGGTTTATTCTTAATATATTTACCCTTATGCAGATGTTTTAAAAAGTTTTTGACATATTTGTTTAGGCTACAACATATGACTAGGGAAGAAACTACTTATAATTTATAACTTGCTCACTGCAGTCCTCAAAGTCATCCATATTTAAAAATAAACTCACCTGTGATGGAGAAAACGGTAGTGTTTTCACTGGTGTACGCTTTAGTGCAACATTGACAGCATCATTACACAAGCCATCATTCAGATCACTAACTGGTGATTGCCCAACACGCAATCTCTTTTTCTTTCTTAGGATAGCAGGTGGATTGCTGAACTTAGTTAAGTTTGAGGTTGTTGAAAAAACGGTTTCTTCGTCACCACTGATGCTACTGCTGTGGTTTTTGCCATCAAGCATAACGCCAACATTATACTGGCACTCAGGAGCTCCTTCATTGTGTTGAAGCCGCATGAGTTTTACTGGAGCTGACTTGACAGGAGATACAACAGCTTCTGAAAGCTCAAAACAGGTGACATCACTCCACGCTACCGGATCCTATGAGGCAAGATACAAAATACTCAAAACACTAGCATGCTTATTCAAGGTTATTTCACAATGTCCAAGCCAGTCTATCAGCTCTCTACCTCCAGAAGCCATATACTGAATTATTCTCCCTGTAACTTTCATACAATCCTAAAACACTGAATATTTTAAAAAATAATTATGTTTAAACAGCGATAAAACATTTGATATGGCTGAAACTACAGACAAGTACAAAATAAGGTAATTTTAAGAGTATTTTACACATACTCTGTAAGTTGATATTCCTAAATAAACACTTCTTTTTAAGAAGAAATACAAACTTACAATTTCCATAAGATCTAGTGTCTCTGCAAATTCTGGAATGGTTTGTAGAGGTGTTAACATTCTATTTGCTTCAACACCCAAATACTTAGGTGGTGAATTCTGCTGAACAGGTGTGATGCGAGCCTCATCCATGCTGTAGAAATCACTTGTTTGTTCCTCAAGGCTACTTAGTGTATTAGGCATACAATCCTCCATGACAAAACTTCCAGACCAACAAGGTAAGCTTCCAGCTTGCTAAAAAGTTATGAGGAAATACATTAATCTTACTCAACTTCAAGGTTGAAAAGAGTAAATTATGTGACTGCAGGGCAGGAAAAAAAAAGTAGTGTGGGAAGACTACGCATAAGTATTAATTTTTGCATTTTCAAATACTAATAATGTGTTTCAATTAATGCAGTTAGTCTTCTCCTTACATTAACATACACAACATTTTCAAATCGTGTAAGGTTTTTATGTTACCTCTCATTCATATCTCATACATGCTTATAACTTAGATAATTATGGGTTGCATTAGAAGCCATCTCTGATCCAAGTTTTCTGTATACCTGAACACCAGTATATTATGAAGTAATCTTCACTAGAGAACACAGGTATATTTCAAGATGTTTGTAGAATGCGAAATACTTCTTGTTTGATCCGATTTTTTTAGGGCAAATTCTGCATTAATAGTTTACTTAGCTTCTAAATGGTTATCCCATTTTAGGAGACTGCTTAGTACTCAAGAAACAGATTTTAATTTTCACTGGAAATCTAGAAGCAAAACAGATTCCACTAGATAAGCAGAGCATTCCACTGTTTCAAAAGAATGTCAGTGATAGCTCCACCACATAAAACTGGAAGTTCACCTGTAATCTAAATTAGCAATCAATATGGATGGGTTGGTCAGGTGCCTGATGTTCACAGCCTTTTGAGGAAATCAATGACTGTCATCTGCAAGTTACCCTAATTCCACTGAATTTATGCATAAATTGAGTACAATGTCTGCTTATTTACTGTTAGTCATGTCCAAATGTAGATATTAGGTATTATAATATATAATACCTAAATATATAATACAAATATAATATATAATATAAAATTATAATCTACAGGACATTTTGAAATTAAATAGGGCAAAGCCTATGTATTTTTCACCTGCCTCTGTTGAGCAGATTATCAACATTGCTAATCTATAAAACTGAACGGCAGGGATATCAAATGTGTTATCTCTTGAAGAGGATTAAAATCCTGGGTCTTAGGAACAACTGTCAAACTGCTGGTCACATTTCTACTGTCTTCACAGTTTAAAAGGTTAAAACTGCACTAAAAATAAGTTGTCTCAGTCCTAATATATAGATTTGGTTTACAACTCAATAGCCATAGGTTTGATTTTAGGTCAGGTGAAAAAAACACACTAAACCAAACAACCAATTGCTGAAGATTAATCTCAGTAATGCATATCAAATATTTACAGTCCTTACAGAAGACATTTGTTTTCTTCTGATTTCAGTCTCTGCTGACATAAGTAGCAATTCGAGTTCCTTTATTTTCTTTTCTTTATCAGGATCATCATCAATAAATGGCTGCTGAAAAATTTAAGAAAGAAAGCATTACTATTTTCCACTTCCACTACCCCTTCACAGTAAAAATTCTACATTACAACATAGCTGTATTTTTAACAGGAATCCACACATAAAGGGAACTGAGTTGTTCAAGTTGTATCATATTTTGTAGTACAGTAGTCACTCACAAGCAAAACAACTCCAATTACCAGGAGATGGATCTGATGTTATAGCGGTATACAAGGTAGTATTTTAACACATTTCTAACATGGCCTGTAAATGGTCAGTGTGCTATAGCTATGTTCTATGTTAATAGAACCAACAATGTTGGCACATTGGAATATGTGCTCATGATTTTGTGTGCTTTCTAAAGTTTTGAGTTATTTATCCTCATTAAGTGTGTAAGAAAGTGTTTCAAGTTAGCATTTGCAGAGTGTCTACACAGGCAGTCCTACCACTACTATCAGAAAAGAAAATTAACTAATTGGCTTTGGTTGGTTCGTTTGTTTTTAACCTCCTTAACACTTTCCATTACTGTTATAAACAGGTAAGTAAGGATATATGCCAAGAGTTTCAAAACTAGTCATAATCCTGAGTTTAGAGAGTACTTCCAGAAGCACAAAGTATCATATTTTCCTGTGTATAGCAATCCATAATGTCAAAGGCCATATGAGGCTTTGTTGTGACTTGTATTCTTACACCGAATCAGGGAAGAAAATGCAACATGAAACAGATGACCTGCACAGGAAAACTTCAGGTTAGGTAAAGAGCTCTGCAGAATGCCTCTAACACATCTAGCACAAACAAAACATGCATTATTCCCTGTGTCAAAATAATTTTTTTTACTAATTCTAAAGTTGCAAAAGTTCTTCCAAGGAGTCATACCAGAAGCAAAGATCTACATTCAGTCTGCAACATGCGAGGAACTTCAGATATATTCCAAGCAAGCCCAAAGAAGCAAAAGGAAATAACATATCCAATTTTTATTTGTTTTAAAGTTCCTCAATACTTCAGCATTTAGAATGCTGCAAAAGAGCACCTTCAACTGATTGAAAGACATTTATCACTGAGAAGGAAATAAAAGCTATTGAGAACAAAAAAGCACAGTCAGAACTGTAAGTCACAGTAAATAATTTTAACTGACAGTTTTTCAGATATATTTATTACATATATATAAGTAGTACAGTCCTGCCTTAAATGTCTCATAAGGTGGTAATACTAACAGGTCACAATTTTAACCTCATGATTTAACAAGTTTTAAGTCATATTTCTGTCAGAAATAAGGCCAAACATCATGTTTCTGGGAAATATAGAGAGCTCCATTTTTCCTATCTAGAAATACCAATGATGCCAGCAAACCTAATTATAGAGGAACTGATATAAATTTAGGTGAATGATAGACTAACAGATATATTGAAGATAGAGGTTTTTAAACTCTTCATTTTACTGTATAATATGCAGTAAATTCTCTTTAATTTATGAAGCCTGTTAACAAATTTACCTGAACTATGTTGGAAGATGATGGAGCATGTTCTAGACAGTTGCCTTCTGGTGAGGCATACTGATATGCTGGAATCTGAAAAGACATAAAACATTTTACAGACCCTCAACAAAAGGAGGCTATAAAATTATCTCTAGTTTATTGTCTGTAAACTATTTATTATGGTTTACAAATCCTAAGTTTCCATAAAAATCACAAAAAATATTCAACCCATCTTCAGTATTTCAGATTTATTTCTTGTTCCAAACCAAACAAATTATTTGAAACTTGGAAATACTTATTACTCTGAATTTTGAACTTACATGCGTCTGAACAGGCATATAAAATTGATTCTGAGTGTGCAAGTGTTCCATAGTCAGACAAGGTTGGGGCTGAAGTTCAGAAGAACTAGTGCTTTCAGACTTTATAACACTTTGCAAATATCCTTCCTGTTCCACTTTTCTCCGCATTGTTGAATTCCAGTGATTTTTAATTGAATTATCAGTCCTAAAATGAAAGTGTAAAACAGTGACTGGTTTCTGCATCTTAAAATTTAATATATGACATAATTTACAGGGTTTGTAGAGTAGGTTAATCTGAAGCCACAAATCCAGAAAGCTCCAGCAGTTAGACTGAAAGTTCTATTATCAGTGGTGGTTTTGGCATAATTACTAGAAGGCTACTCTTCTAAAAACTTCCTTCTACTAAACTTCAAGTCTGCAAGAAATTAAAAGCAGCAAAAGAGAAAGCCTTGGTTCTGACTGTTATCATGGGCGAGAACCTTTTTTATTGGATACTTGGAATGTAAGACAATCACTCTGGGGTTCCAGAGCGTAATAAGGGCACTTTGGCTAGTGTTTGCCACTAGAAGACATCTCTTCTGAAAATGTGACAGTCTGCAATCCCAGCTCTGTGTTTTATGTGCAGCTTTGTGGAAGAACATGTTACTACTCTTTGTGCCCTTCATCTTGTATGGGGAGAAGCAACCATGGCATTTTGACAAGCAGGCTGAAATCACTTTTAACACTAGAGAAGCATTTAGGGAAGAGTGGAATATAACTGCATTACAGTCTAAAATACTAGCAATATTATTCCTAGCCTTAGAAAGAGGTATACAGAAACAAAAATTGCTTAAAGTCCCATTCTTCATTTAAGCTTGACTCCAAGAAGTATTCCCCTTTTTCATCCCACTAGTGTTAGACTCTAAAAATCTTCTAGGTCTAGGATCTCTACCATCTTCAACTAAGAGTCATCTAAGATTTATTTATAACAAACAAGTCAGTGAACTAGGAATTCCTCTGTCAAACTCATCTTCCCTCTCTGAAATTCTACTTAGATGCAATCAGTTCTCACTCCTCCAAAGGATTTTCTGGGAGTCATGGATTGTGTACTTAATCAAAAATTCTAAACACACATATTTTATTCCACTAACATAACAAATGCTGACATTCCTTAGGCACAGCTAGACAGACACCTCTGAACACACAAACTGAATTCAGAAAGGGACAGCTTAACATTGAAATTCAATTAACAGTACAAGGTAAAAGCATTATTTCATTAAACTCTTTATACACTAAAATTTTCTTTTCCACAACCATAGAAATTGCTAATCAGACTTGAAACAAATATAAGGAGTACAATGCATACAATTCATTCTTAACTTAGAGACTTCATGGTGATCAACTAGCTTTGCAATGCATGACTCCTAAGTCTGGACTTCTACAAATTACTAATATTTTCTTTTACAAGTGTCCAGTTCAACAAGTGTTACACACACACAAAAAAAATAATTCTGATCTTAAACCAAGAAAGTCACCCTGAAATGCATATTAATGAAGGCATTTTGTCATCAAGTTTGATATCAAATCATTCCTGCATTATTACTTGCAGTTAACTCTCTTCAGCTCGATTGCAGAGGCTTTTTAAGTGATTTTGAAGGTACCTGCAAAGCATTAGAGGTTTTTTATTGGTTTTATGGTTTTTTAAAAATGCATAATCAAATGCAAAAGATCTTAAAAATTTTTAGTATCTATCAAGATAAACATGTTGTGGTGTAAGTTTCAACAGATGCTCTCTAACTAATAAGTTACATTGGAAAGGGTAGTGAGATGACCACTTTTCATACTACAATATTTAACAAAAACAGAGTTGCAAAGCACCTTCCAGGAAGAAGTTTGGCTATTTCAGCCCATCGGTTTCCCAAACGTTTGTGAGCTTCATAGATTATTCTGTCCTCTTCTTCTGTCCACGAAGACTTTTTTACCTCAGGATTGAGATGGTTATGCCATCTCTCTCTGCACTGCTTGCCTATTCTTCCTTTCAGGTGTTTTGCAATTAGAGACCAGCGCTTTGGACCATACTTCTGAACTAATTCAATAACCTGGAACATAGATGAAAGCACATTACAATTCCAAAACCTAGTTTACCTAATCAAAGACTGAGAACACTGATAAACTCACATTATAGAATAGCACTATAATAATCATCTTGATATGATATTAGACCTAAGGAGGCAGAAAATGACTTGGGGGGTTAAAAATGATTTTTCAAGAAATCAAAAAATTACTTATTAACTCTAAATTCTTTGTGTTTAGAATATAAATATACACTGATGAAAACATTCATTTGTAAGTCTTCTTTCTGTTGCCCATTGCATAAGCTGACATTCCATCTACTTAAAAGCAGCTACAGTTTTTTATCTTCTCACACATCCCAATGTAAGTATCCATGTCACAAGACCCACCAGACATCAACTCTGTGGGAACGAACCTTAAGAAAAAGTGCAGATTCTTAGCAGTCATATGGCAGTTTTATTACAGTAAAAGAGTAGAGTTTCAATTAGTTTTCATTACCCTCTGATCTTCTTCTTTAGTCCAGGGACCTTTAATCAATTCTGGGTTTAGTACCTTCTGCCATCGATGCTGGCACTGAAAATCTGAACGATTCTGAAATAGTTTTAGAAGATCAGTGTAGCTGTTAAACTTTAGAATATATAAATATGTAAGTACTTTCTAGCCAGAATTATTAGCTTATTTCAAATTAAAATGCTTATTTAGACCTTTGTTCTAAGTATAATAGCTAAATTCTCCTTTATTGTTTCTTCTTCCATTTCCTTATAAAAACTTTTCTCCAGAAAAAACAGCCTTGCATGAAGCTCTAATCAAATTACTTCAATGTACTTACTTGATAATTAAATTCAGAACTTACTCTTCTTTAGAGAAAAATTTAGAATTATTTTTGTCCTCATTACTCCACACTTTCTCTGAACTTTGTGGTTGATATACTTTTGACATTATCTACAACTTAAATAAGGAGAGAATTTTTTTAAGGAAATACTTTTTCTTTCAAATAAAAGAATAAACCTTTTTCCAAGTCTCAGATGAACATATTCTCAGTTCTTTACTACAGTGTTAAGGAAAACAGATTTATATCAAGTTTAGTTAACACATACTAATTAAACAACACTGCTTTTGCCGGTCAGGACAGATGGTGCTTTTCTGTAGCTTCACTAAGGATCTTTTGAAATATTGTTCCCAGTTATGAAAGAGAAGTAAGCTTTCACTTAGCTTCCTAAAAACTGTCTGCAGGAAAGGCTTGGTCCAATCCTCAGAAATATGCAGGTAAGAGCCTGCCCCAGCACAGCATACTAGCATTCCTTTTTTAACAGTGGGACATGATTATTTACTCGCTTCACTGCAAGTTCTTGGACAGCAAGTACCAATTGCAAGGTTTTGTTGGGCTTGTCTACAAGTAAAGGTGTTACCATGCTAAAGTGAAGTTAACCAAGCAGCAATCTGCCAGACCAGAAAAAACACCCAAAACACTAATATCTGAAATTATACTGATCACAATACCTTCAAGTTAATCACAAGTAGTAACTGTATGATTAAAAGTACACTAGTTTGTTAAAAAACATTTCCTGGTGAAGACAAGCTGTAAAAGACAGACTCAATACAGAATGGTTGTTCCCATTTTGAGGGGAAAAAAAAATTAAATTGTAGCCTTTTAGTGTTTTTACCTTCCAGACATTTCTGAAGCCATAATATATTTTTGGGAGAAGAGCAAAACAAATGATAGGATGAAACAATAAAATCATTTCAGACTGCCTTAGCTGCAAAAATTAAAGGCAATTGTGTTCCCTCTCTTGAAAGTCACCTTGAAGCCATTTTCACTTTTTGGGGGCAGAACAGAGGGAAGGTTTACTTGTGCCCAAATGAGGCTTTGAAAACACAGAAGTTTGAGGGCCTTTACATGCTAGTAATTGAAGATACACTTGGTTTTCCTAGCAAAAGACCATCAGTAACTAAGTGCTAATTATGCTTGCCTCTATTATTTGGCTTTTGAACACTGCAACAGGTCACCTAAAGAGGCTGTGAAGTCTCCATCCATGGAGATATTCAAAACCCAAAAGGACATTGTCCTGGGTAGCCTGCTCCAGCTGACCTTGCTTGACCAGGGGCTGTGAACCAGATGATCTTGAAAAGTTCCTTCCAACATTAACGATTCTGCAGTGGGCAACCTGCTGAACAATAGCTTTCTTGTCTCCAGAAGCATTTGTTTACATCTGAAGAACTTTTTATTAAAATGCACCTCCATACTACACCTGCAGATCCATATCACCAAACACTGTATTTTCAAACAGTTTAATACACAAGCTTTTTGATATTATCACATTCTCCTCTGCCATTCAATCACTTCATTGATTTTTAGAAGGGGATAATGCACATATAAGGAATACTGATTTGCTTATGCACTCCTTAAATTTAGAAGCTTTGACTTTATTCCCTGATATCTATACTTTGCCACCTGGAAAAAAAAATCAGAAGCATCACAGTTGCACAAATATGATGAGAACAATGAAAAGTTACAGTTGTTCCGCGTTTGGAATTCAAGTCTACGTTTAGCACACAGGAATTTCATACAACCGTATCATCCCACACAGTATTGTAAGAACCTCAAAGGTGTGAGGGGATGCCATTTTTAATTTCTAATATTTGAATATTCAATACCACTTCCAGGCAGTGATTTCAGCCTTAGATTCTAGCCATGTTTTCACAGTAGGCATTTTATAACATTTGTTCAGAAGAGAAACAAACATCATCAATTCTAGTTGTAGGTGCTTTCTACCAGTGCCTCTCATATAGCTGAAGAAACATAAATGTTTGAACCAACAGCTCTTTTACTCATTCCACCTGACCATTTGAACAGAACAAGAAATTTTAAGTGTCAGTAGGAAATTTCCATGACACCTGCTAAGGTTCCATTTGTAATAACTGAAGATATCATCAGGTGGAAAGATTTAGGTATGTTGGGGAAGCAGTCATCACTGTAAAAAAAAAAAACCAAACAAAACCCAAAAAAATAATTTAAAAAAAAATCCCCCCCCCTTTTCCTATGGTGTTTAAGAAATGGATCCCACTCCTTTCCAGCAATCTTTCAGACGCAATCCACTCTCCTAACTGCTTCAGAAGCAACCTGTGAACTGTAGATGTGATCACCAGAAGTAATGTAACCAGTAAGAAACAGGAATATATTCCATAATAAAAACAAATAGCAAGTGAGAACCAAAGGCATCAACTACTTTTGATCATTTCAGACCAGCGTTAGAGCCTGAGCCAATAAGGTTCTCCGAGGTCTGAGCTAGGTCTCAAGTCTATTCTAGAAGCATTCTCTAACATAGTTTTTATTGTTACATGCTTCTGATTTCTATTTCACCCCATTTCCAAACTAGACATATAACCAGATAAACATCAAGAGAACTTAACTGAAACAGAGGTTCAACTTACTTGTAGATGACTAGCAATGAAAGCCCAATCATCTGTACCATTTTGTTCCACCAGCTTCTTTAGCCTTTCATCCTGTTAAGACATAACCTCAGCCAATAAATGTTACATGCTGTCCCAATACAATGCTAAATAATAACATATTTCATGAGCTAACAAGATCATGTAGGAATGAAACTAAAGCCAAAAAAAAGTATTACCTCTTCACGTGTCCATTTCACCTTGCTACATATCTTCTTCAAACCCTTTTGCTGTGGTACTTCATAGTCATGATCCATATACTGAAAGTCATCATCTTCCTCACTGCAGAGTACAACAGAAGAGTGAAGAAGATCAAAACAGAGTTTGAAATACCTCTGAATAATCTTTTTCTCCCCCTAAGTACCTCTGCTTTTTTCAAATATGTACATATTGTTCTAAAATCACATACAGGATTTGCATGATCATAAGACCTACCCCCAGCATTTCACCGTGTCAAAGGAACAGAATTTATTTTAATTTCAAGGCCACAGACTACGATATGGGCAGATAACTCATTCTGAGTCAAGACTTAAATATTAAATAAAATCTACTTTTTAAGATTCATGGCTTTGTAACACATTTGTGAATCTTTATTTTACACAAATGAGCTTATAAAATAGACTGGTTTGCTAATCTGCAAAACACAATTATGATCCACCTCCGTAACTAAAACAACAAACACAAGAGTGTCGAATAAGTGTTAACTTGAGATTTTAAGTGGGCTCCTGACTTCACTAAAAGTGTTGCCTCAGTGTTACAGGCCTTAGATGCAAATCTCTGAAGACAGGTACATTCCAACAAGAAATAACTATGGCATCAGTGCTGAGCCTCAAAGTGCAGAGCCAGAGGGGCAGGCAGCCAGGTACCTCTGCGACTCCACGTAGATCACCCTCCATCTACTGGAGAAATGTGGAACTCCACAGCCTGGATAAACAAGGTCTTCCAAACAGGCGGCACAGAGAAGTGTTTCATGTAAACATCGCTTAAACTTCTGTTTAAGTGACTCACGTTAGTCAGCATAAATTCAAACACATGTGGAAACCTACGTCTAACAACAAGTGCTGCAGTTCCCCTGCATTAATTATAGCAAAGGCCCAAAGAAGGGATTCCCATCCCAATACATGGCTTAAATTAAAAGCAGTTTCATACTGAAAACTCTATTTTTCTCCATTTTATTATCAGTACAAAGTATGATATAAATATCACAAACTCACGTTCAAAACTAAACTTACTAGATCTGCTCAACCTCGATAATTACATCAATTTTTCAACCAAGAGTTAAAAAAACCCACAAACAACCTTTCCCAGTAATGGAATTAACTTGTGCCGGTGTCCTAAGAACAGATTAGATGGGAGATCTCCACATTATTTTCCAGATCAGCACAGCATGCTGATTAACCACATATGCATTATTTGTCATTTCTCATGAAGTATGTTCCTGTTAGCCACAGAGAACACATCTCATTCAAAAGCATTACCACAGGATAGTAAGTGCCCACTCTTGCAGACCCAAAGTATTTAAAGTTGCTTCTACATCCTACACCACCACCTGCATTTGCCCTATTTCGCTTCATGATGCAGTGGAAACAGTAACGCAAACATATTAAAACTCTGGGCAGTTGGTGAAATACAAGGCAGTAAAATTGTCAAAAGGTCAAGTGCAAGTTCTTCATGGTACTTTCAAAGAAATAAGCTACAAACACAATGATTGTAAAAGCTTTGCATTAAGTGGCTTAGGACTTAAAAAACAGAACTTAAACTCAGAAGTAACAAAGTTTTTTCTTCCCTCTCACACTTCCTTTTTTTGTCTTTTGTCCACAGGTAATCAACAAACTTAAAAGATATATCTTGGTATTATGAGAAGCATATTTTGGTATTATAAACTGATTACATACCAAACAAGCCATACAGTTCACTTACAACTAAAATTTGGCCTTGTGGTTAAGGTCTTTTTCAACATAACCTCACCTACTGCACAGCAAATTAGTTCATGAACAGTTTTCAGTTACGTGAAAAGTCACAGGGATTTAAAAAAAAAAGAAGGGGTTCCCTGTACACAGCAGTGACGCTGAAGAGAACACCAGTACCAGACACTGTGGAGTCCTCACCGTTGGCAGCAGTGGTTCAGAGCCCTGTGCCTGAAATTCTCCAGTGGCACACGTGTCCCACAGCCAAATCAGCACAGCCCTGGATACCTCCCTGCACTTTGCAGGTGTGAGGGCCAGCCAAGCAGGCACTAACCTCTCTTGATTTCACATGAATAACCACCTAGTCCTGAGGCTTGCTTAGAATAGTGCTCCAATAGATTATAAATTAAATACACATGAATGGGACTACTAATTTAAATTTTCAATTAAGCAAAGATTTTCAAACACGTGGGGTTGTTATAGTTCATTTGAGAATTCTTTTGCAGTTATGAAACTGCACTAAATCACTGCACCAAAGTGGAACACAGCCACCAAGTTTCATCAAATAAAACATCTGGACCAATAAAGCAAGTACTTCGTGAGCTCTGTGCTAGCCATCCTTGCAATTCTGAGTTGAGAATCATCAAAGGAAAAAATCAAGCTTGTAAATGCAACAACCAAGAACAGTTTAAAATTAATTTAATATAACACTAAATTAAACTTAATTCCATTTGGTGAAAACAATTACACCTCCCTCCTTACTCAACACCTAGATTAACAATCTTGAAATCACCTTTATGTAAACTCATAGCTTCAATAATTTAGTTTTTTAGTGGAACTATCATCATCACACTTATTTGGAGATGTCAACACACACTGACACAGTATTTCCCTAGGGCTACTGACCTCTAACCAAACCTTCCTCTGCTATCCACAACCCACTGTATTTTCCACCATGAAATCAAAGCACTCTATAGTCATGTGAGACAATACAAGCTAAAGCTTGACAAAAAATGAAACTACTGCTTGTAAGATCACAGGTGAAAGTCTCTTAAACTACAAAATACAGATTAGAAGTAACAAGAAGCATTCTGCCTCTGAGCTGATTCTTGCAGACAGCCAAGCACAGACAGCTCCACCAGCTAGCCTCTGCAAGCAAAGCCCCTTTGTGGCTTACACAACCAGAACCCCAAAGCATTGCTTGCTTGTTTGAGTCGTAGTTTTGCAGAAAAACATTAACTTACAAACTTTTTCCATGTTAAAGAAAAACACAGAGGCAGTTTTAACATCTGTAACTTTGAAGCCACCCTCAATTACATGAAAAGTATGCGTTCATGGTAAACCTCTGATGCCTTAGGTAAATCACTGAGTACCCTTTCCTTTCTCAATCCTAATCCTTTTCTTACATTTCTTTATCACTTTTCAAAAACTGATCTTCTATTTAGGACAAGAAAAACCATAGTGACAAAACAGTTCTCTGAGACCCACCTTCTGAATACAAAGCAAAGACACACCCATTTTCATATCAGTATGACAAAAGACGTATGAAACCCATCTGGGGCTGCTGCTGGAGTTCTTGAGAAAAACATTATCTCTCAGGAATATTTCAGGATAGATTGTGACATCCTCAATGAAAGAATATGCCAAATCAGAGAAAATAGGTGTGCTGAAGATACTGGAAGAATCAACAGGCCCAAACCTTACATCAAGGCTGAGCCAAAGCCACTCGGGAGGTGAAAAGGAAGAAGTACTATTCCATCAGAAGGAAAGCAACCAGCAAGGAAAGCCGCTGAGGAGACAACATAGTTGTTACTGACAGGCTCAGTTGTCCAGGTAAGCTACGACAGACGGCCCGAGGGAGAGCAGAGAGGTGAGAGCAGCTGCCAAGGGAAAGGCGGGATTTGTGTCCGAGAGGTGGTGCCCGCAAGCCCGAGGGAAGAGATACCTGTGCGGTGCCGGAGGGGGGAGGGAGGTGGGCAGTGACAGCCGGGCGGTGGCAGAAGGCCGGAGCGGCGGTGAGGGGCGGGGCGGCACCTGGCCGGGATCCCGGGCGCGGGGGGGCAACCGGGGCGCAGGGCGGCGGGGGGCCGGCAGCGCTTGCCCAGACAGGGGTGGGTGGCACAAAGCGCAGGGAAGCCCCCGTCCGCACTCACCTGGCGCCGGTCTCCTCCGCACCTCCTCGGGCGCACCATAGGGGGGCCGCCACGGGCCGGCGGGGTAGCAGCGCGGAGCCCCGAGCCCGCTCGGGCTGCCCTCTCTCAGGACAGGGCAGGGGACCGTACGCGGGGCACTGGCGGGTCCAGGAAGGCTCGAGACGGGGGCAGGGATCCTCCCAGGGCGCCGCTGCTGCCCGCGGTGCCTGCAGACCCCCGGCCGGCCCGCCTCAGCCGCCGAGCCCGGCCGGGCGCGTCAGGCATGGTCGGCCTTGGCGCTGGGGCCCGCAAACCGGACGGGGGGCGCGCGCAGCGGCCCCTTTCTCAGCCCGGCTGGATGTCTCGCTCTCCGCTGCTGTCAGAGCTGGCCGGCGGGCTTCGGCGGTGCGCGGCCCACCCTTCCCCGGCTGGCGCACGCTCTGCTTGTGCCCCGCTGTTGCGGCGCCGGCCTGCCTGCGCCGCCTGGCCCCCGCCGCGCACCGGCCGCCAGCCCGCCGCTTCGGGCCAGCGCCGGCGCTTCGCGGCGCGCCTCGGCGCGTGCGCCCGAATCTCGCGCGCAGCCTCCCCCCGCGCAGCCGCCGTTTGGAATTCTGCGCACGGCGGACTGACGCCCCATTGGGCCGCCGCCGCCGCACGCGCCACTCGCGCGCCGGGCGGGGGGGCGGGCCTCGCGCCGGCGGGCGGGCGTGTTGACGGGGCGGGGGGGGGGGGGGTCCTCCCGGCGCGGGGAAGCCCCGTAAACGCCCGCCGCCGAGCGCCGCGGAGCGCTCCCGGCGCCCGGCGAGCAACGGCGGCGCCTCCCGAACGGGAAGGAATGAAAAATAACGGCGGGGCCGCCCCGCGCGGCAAAACCGAGCGTCTCCTTCGAGCCGGAATCGAACCAGCGACCTAAGGATTCCCGCGGGCTGCGCCTCTACAGTCCTCCGCTCTACCAGCTGAGCTATCGAAGGGAGCTGTGGAGTACTCCCGCTCCAAGATACAAAACCTTGCTTCCCGCCACCACCGGTAATGCGCGTCGGGATCCCCTTCCCGGGAGCTGGGCCAGGATCCCCTCCCCAGGAAGAGACGGAGCGTAAAAACCCGGTGGGGACCGAGACCCGGCGGCTTCCCGCACCTCCGCGGGCCGCTGCCGGCGGGGCCGGTGAGCGCAGGGATTGCGGCGCTCCCGGCCGTCCCGCTCCCGCGCCGGGCGCGATCTGTCTGGCAGTGCGAAGGCAGCGCTTCCCGCTTCCCCCCCTCGCCGAAAATTCCATGCCCTGTGGGTTACACGCGTGCCTGAGGAGCGGGAAGTGCGGGTCTCATCGCACCCCGCCATCGCTGTGTTACAGGGTTCCTGCTCCAGCCACTGCACTGGTTTATTGAGAAAAGGTCACCTCAAAGAGAATCACAGAATCAATTAGGTTGGAAAAGGCCTCTGAGATCATGGAGTCCAACCTATGACCAAACACCACCCTGTCAACTAGACCAGTTTTTCCTTAAACACCTCCATGGATGGTGACTCCACCCCCTCCCTGGGCAGCCATTCCAATGTCTAATCACTCTTTCTGTGGAAAAAATGTTTCTAATGTCCAACCTAGACCTCACGTGGTGCAGCTTAAGACTGTTCTCTAGTCCTATCACTCCTTGATGGGAGAAGAGACCAACCCTCACCTTGCAACAACCTCCTTTCAGGTAGAAACATGGCACCACATCCTCATGTGGCTGCGCTGACAGACACGTGGACTCTGTGGAGCTCCGAGGGGAACAGGATGGAAGCACCTGATGTGAACACGTGTTGGCAACTATACAGCCACAGAAACACGGAAGGGTAGGGGCAGTGTTTAAAGGTGCTCACCCACAGCTCACATCCATTATAGGGCCCAAACACAATTTTTCCCTTTATTAAATGCAACGTGATTTTTACTTTAATGGTCAAAACGAATCACCAAAACAGCATATCGTTTCTTGTTACAAATACATTTTTTTCAGTGGTTTACTTACAGAAATTTGCTCGCCACCCCCATCATCACAGTGGTAACAACCTCGTGACACTTATCACCAGCATAAAGTACAAGCTACATTCCAGCAGAACCTTTGTGTTTTCTAGGTATTCCTCTAGACAAAAGTCTTTATCTGGAATCATAGAATGGTTTTGGTTGAAGGGACCTTAAAGATCATCTCATTCCAACTCCCCTGCCATGAGCAGGGACACCTTCCACTACACCAGGTTGCTCAAAGCTTTATCCAACGTGCCTTGAACACTTTCAGGGATAGGGCATCCACAACTTCTCTAGGCAACCTGTGCCAGTAAAGAATTTTTTCCTAATAACTATTCTAAACCTATTCTCTTTCAGTTTGAAGCCATTCCCCCTTGGCCTGTCACTACATGAGATGCTCCAGTTACACTGTAAATTGTATTTAAAAAGAGATGCTCCAGTCCCTTAATCATCTTTGTTGCCCTCCGCTAGACCTGCTGCAGGAGCTCCATGTCTCTCTTTTCCTGAGAAGCACAGAACTGGGCACAGCACGCCAGGTGAGGCCTCATCAGGACTGAATAGAGGGGCAGGATCACCTCCCTCGACCTGCTGTCAATGCTCTTCCTAATGCAGCTCGGGATACCATTGGCCCTCCTGGCCGCCAGGGTACACTGCTGGCTCACGGACAGTTTGTTGTCCACTAGGACGGAATTCACCGAGGTTATCTGTATAAACGAAGCCCTTTATGGAGTCCCTACACCACCGCAGCATTACGGATGCTCCCTGTACATGCCCAGGGCAGTAGGGATGTTCCCATGCGCGGGTGTCTCCGAGCGGGAACGCCGGGCTCGCAGCGCCTCCTGCGGGGGCACAGGGGAATTGCAGGCGCCGGCACAGCGCTCACGGCACGGGGGGGGGAATCGCCCACCAAAAAATCCAACTTCACTCGCATCACAAACCTGCTGTTACAAGGGCGAACTCCTATCGTTGCATCTTTCATGGAGGAAAAAAAAATCGTTGGGGTTTTTATTTGTAGTCTTTGCCTGCTGCTTGCTAACAGGCGTTCAGCACCAACCTGCCTTCCCTGTGATGCGCTTTTAGTATCCAGAAATGACAACGCAGCAGGTTTCCCCACATCAAAGCTCTGACAGGAGTCTTTGAACTACAAAAGCCATAATCAAAAAGTAATAACCACTCTGAGACAGGATTTCTGTCGTCAGCCTCATATGGCATGAAATGGTATCTTTTAGCACTCATTTATATTTAATTCAAAGTGAAAGGAGCCCAAAATGAAAATATGGTTGTCTAAATAGATACTTTCTTCTATATTCCCACAGTAACACATGTGTTCCTAATTTGCAGGAAATAGATCTTGAAAGCATTAGCTGAAACAAACTGCTAAATTAATAAGCACTGATGGTCCTGTTGTTAAGTAGAATAATAACCTAAAGATGCAGTTTGTTATGACATCCAGTAAACATTCTCCTTGTAGTACATCAGTAATTACACACCCCACTTTTTTTTTTCTTTTTTAATCCTGTTACTGTCCTGTGTGACAAGGTCTAGTGTTTGGAGTTTCTTGTGCTCCTACATGACAAAAAAAAAAAAAAAAGTATGGATATGCATCCCCCTCTCTCTATTTCTTCTAGTAACTTCACAAAACCAAGCCAGAGGTCTACTTCTCTCTTCAGAGACCTCACAGTAAGGTTTTTTTTCCAACTGTTCATTTAAGAGCATCCCTAAGAAAGAAGGTGCAAACTGACAGTCTGTAGCGGGATAGGGAACATCTCCCCCAAATGCTACCATTTTCAGGGACTGTCCCCTCCCATTCCATCAGGACTGTCAAGGCCCACAAGCCACCAGGCTCAGCCTCGATGGACTTCTGGTAGGACACTCACCAGCTGGCAACATCCGAGTCCTATTGTGTTTTCTGTCTTTGGCTGTCCTTCCCAAGACTCCCTTGTGAGAAAGGAGAGCTCAGTTCCAATCTAGACCTAAAGAACTTGACCAGGTGCAAAGACATTGCTGCAGGTTCAGGATGTCAGGATGAGGTAAAGGTCACTCCTAGCTCATGGACCTTGAGTCACAGTGGGCATACTTACAGTGGCACTTTGCCACTTCCCCACTACCTTAGGACTGTTTAGCTGTGTCTCCTGACAAATCAAAACCAAACATTGTTAGAATTAGCTGTTGGCATTCGGATCCTACTTGGGTTTTGTAGTGTTGTACAAGTGCTAGCAGCAGTGGGCAACCCACTTCCAAAGACAGAACACTCACTCTTACCTGGATGATTTGATAGACAAAGCTCCCTGGAAGACGCAGTGATGAGCCTGTCATTTGTCCTGTTATTTATTTCTTCTTGCTTAGTTTCCTGCTGATCTGCAGTGGAAAAATTTGTATTAGGCATTAATTACGGCTCTAACAGCAGACTCTGCTCTTGCTGAAAAACAGGTCCCTTTCTGTGCAATGCTGATATTTCAAAAAATGTCACCCAGTTGCAGTGGTATAAAGGTACTATGATATTAGGCCATATGTTAATTCCATATGTGTATTACTGGGCTCATTTGTTACTGCTCCAATTTGTTGAGAGTTCCATCTATTTCCTGATAAATCCTTTAATGAATAAAACAATATCAGTCATGACCTCATTGCTTATTGTTACAAAGCTGAAATGATGGAAAAACTCTGAAGTTACATGCAAAGGATTGTAATTCTTTGCTGCTATGCATCAGAATCTAGTTGTGAATTCAGGCAGCCAATTCAACATTTATCTGGACAATAAAACAATATATGGATATTCCCCAGGAGGCACAGGGCTTAACACCACTGACATGAAGTTAAGAATAATCAGTCTGTCCTAAACCCTGTAGGTTGTTGAAAAACCCTGTAGGTTGTTTCTCTTGTAACAAGAGAAACCCATCTTTGTAAAGGTTATTTTTACCACAAATAATCAACAAGGCATGCAACTGAATTCTTGCTATGAGAGAAGAATCTAGCAAAATTCCTAGAAGGAATTCCTAAGATCAGGAATCAGATTTTTGAATTGTGGACAACAAGTAGTTTATTTCCTCAGCAATCAGTTTCCCAACCGATTGCTCCCAGTCTCATAGAACTAAGACCTATAAAGTAAAAGAAACACTTCATGATTGCTAAAATAAAGGAAAAGCTCACTGTAGGTGAGCTTACAGTTTTTTTTACCCAATACTTTCCTTTTAGTAGTCTTCAATGCTTCATCACCAGTTCCCCTAGTGACTGTAATCTTCAGGGCTCAGCACTGGCTGAAACACCAAATATGTCAATCAAACCACATGCATCCATCAAGTCTTCAGCTCAGCTGCTTGACTTGGTTGGAATTCAATGTCACAGCACCACTCATTCAGCACCCAAGGTGTTGTGGCTTGCATCATCCCTGTGGGGGTTGAGTTTCCTCCCCACGTTTGGAGAAATTTCTGATGAAGAGCACAAGGGTACTCACCAGATACTCTTTTAAATTAAAATAGTTCTCCATATGACAGTATTTTATTACCTGGATCTGCTCCATGTCTCAGTACCAAAGATCCAAGCTTGTCATTCATACTTGAGTGATGTCACAGTCAGTTCAGGGAAGCTGCAGTTCAGAGCAGTTTCAACTTGCTGTCTGCCTTCAGAGTCATACTTACAGGTTTGCTCTTTTTTCTTTTCTTTACTCTTTTCTTTTCTCAACTGTTTGTTATCAAAGTTTCTGAAGGGCAATTCATGGCTGCTGAAAATTACCTGATTTTCTCTCTAAATGCTTCTTACAACATTTTCCTAAGATGCTAGGTCTTATAGGAACAACAGCTTCACTCAGAAGAGCTAGCAATTCCATGCACTTTGACTCAACCTACTTATACAGCCTTTTGGAGAGGGAAAAAAGTGCTGTTACCTCTGCCTAACTCAATTAGCCTGTGTTCTGACACAGACGAATTGCACGCACTTTGTGATTTCATGAATTCTGCTTTACTGTATCAACATTATTCATGCTAGTGTAGGGAGAGTGGAAATGTAAGGCTAAAAGGCCATCATATCACAAAAATACCAAAATAATCACGTGTATCTGGATGGGCTCAGAATTTATGCTCATGCGTTAGCCTCCGTGACAATTACGCACACAAAACATCTTGCACATTTCCAAAACAGCCCATATCACCTTATCAAGGAGGCTGTGCAACTACTTCAAGAATTCTGAGGTGGCCTTGGGATGAAGCCTTGAACTGAAAACAACAACCACAGTTCCCAGGCTCAGAAGATCAATTAAGCAGCTCCAGGGATAGTACCAGAGACCGACACTAGGATCCTCTTGCTCAGAATGCAAGGAAGTGGTGTCAGTGCACAGCTCAGATGGATGCTGCCACTTCGAAACCAAGTCCTAAGCCTCACCTCATCTGCTATGCAAGTACAGCAGCAGCTATACTGATTGAGAGTATTCCTTTGAAGGGACAAATTTCATTTGGCAACCACATCACTTATGGTTTCCATGGCATGGGCATTAATTTATATGAGGCACTATCAAGGCAAACATTACTTTATAAGGGCTAAAAGTGGAACAGCCTTGAATCAATCAAAGGGGGAGAAAACATTCCTAAACTTACACTCAGATGTTACACTTCAAGATTAATTATAATATTAATCTCAATTAACAAGTTTACTAATTTCTTAAATGCCACTCATTTATTTTGGAAATCATGGAGGAATAATTTTATTAGTTTTGGTCAGGTATGCAAATATTTTTTAAAAAATTTACTCCTTTCACAAACATACTTACAACTTTGGAGACCAAAGAGAACGTTTGGAAGTCACCTGTTAATCATGTATTACAAATACATATTGTCCCATGCTGTTTTGGAATTACATTCCAGTAGGTCATCGCTACAAATGCAAGAGAAGTCAACTTAATCCTTAGATTTTGTTCACCCCAGGAGTAAACAATTAGTCCTAATGAAAGGGACTAAAGCAGTTGGATCCAGACTGAGCCAACCAAATGATCAGGCAGCAGTAACAGTGTCCCAGCAGCAGCCTAAGCTAGATTCAGGCAAGCAGCCTAAGTTCAGTAGTATCCTGAGAACAGAAGAAAAGCAGTGGCTTGACTTTCTACCACAAAAATCAAAACTACTTTATAAAAAGAATAGTGTTCTGATCTCCAACTTTCCAAACCAGCAAAAAGACTACTAAAAGACTCCTGATTACAAGAACAAGAGTCACAGAGGCAAACCTGCCTATATTACACATAGCAGTCCAAAAGGTGCTTGCCTCTGCCGCTTGCACAACTGTAGTTTACCTCTTTTTTTCCAAGGCACTGTTGCTCTCATGCCCTGCAGAATTCTAGCAGGAGGGGAGAAGAGAGAGCAGAGGGTGCTTACAGATGAAAAAACCGCACACGTCCATCCTAGCTCTACTTCTGCAGTCAGAAAGAAGTGTCCATGAAAGGTTCTTAGTTACTGCAAATGTATTTACCAAGTCTGTGAAAGGACTCAAGTTTATGAGTTTCCAATGTAGAACCTCAGGGTTAGGGGTTGGAAAGATACAAAACATTAAATAAAAAAAAGATTACTTTCACAGTGGACAATAGATATCTAGGAATTTTTTTTCTACGGGCTTAATAGAGACCTGACAGAGTTCAAAGTCTCCAAACTAAGAAGGGAATGGGCTATCTCAGCTGACTTCAAATGCATGGAAGAAAACAAACAAAAATGTTGGTGAATGTGGCAGGGTAAAGTACTTAAGGTTAGGAGAAACAGAGGGAGCAAAGAAATAAATACTGGCATCTAGTTTCTTCTAGCGTACCATGCCTTGACTTCTTATTCTGAAAGCAAAAAGAAGCAGGTACTCTTGACCTTTATTTCCTGCATCCCTCCTGCTGTCTGAAAAAAAATTTGCTATTTCCAGCATGTGTCTCAGGAAGCCAAGAAGTACCTTATTTTAGAAAAAACATAGGGGGGAAAAACAGTATTCTTGTATGTGCAATGTTCAGATGTAAGATTTAAGTATGTACTGAGCAACACTTGAGCAAATTTGAGCACACAAAAAATTAGGAGTTATTTCATTCCCCATGCTTTTAAGTTAGGCCATTGCCTTTTTCCAGCTCTTTTCTTGCTGCCATAAAACCTACACCATCATGGGGCAATGACTGGTGACATCTCACCCACCGGGTTGGAAAGTATGTATTGGCAGCTTCTGCTTCTAGGAGAAAGGAGAGGTGGATCTCAGGGAATCCCCAGATTTACAGTGAGACACTGCAGCTTCTAAAGTTCCACCATGGAGATGGAACACTGTGGAGGTAAAACAACACAAAACATGGTTGCCCTACAGAACTACTAGCTGAATTTTTAGAAACATGGATAAATCCTTATGTATCTTCTTCCCTCTCCTGAATATGCTGACAAGTCCTGTGCTCTCTCTAGGAATCTCCCTTCATTTCCTTCTGTGCCATACAAGGCTTCCATGCTTGTAACAAGGTTTTCATTTCCATCAGTTTAATTTTTGTGAAATTGGATCATTTGTTGCCTTTGACTCTAAAAGCAGGAGTACAGAGGGCTTACAAAATAAGCTTACAAAAACATTCATGGTAAAAATGATTCAGAAGTCCAAGTTACATATGAAAAGCAAAGAGGAAAGCCAGCCCAACATCAGAAGAGGCCTCTTGAGGATTTGCAGAGACTGCACAAATGCATGTGGGAAAGGAGAATTTAGGATTAGGAGGTAGCATCTGGAAAGTATCCCTCTATCTTTACACAACAAGGTGACAATCTGAAAGAAGTTTCATTTTAAATAAAATCTTATTGACAAAATAGCCTGTAAAATCAAGCTTTCTTACTGTGAAAGAAGTTGCTTGAACCATGTCTTAAAGGTTTCTAAGAAATGACTGTGCATTTCACCCAGCCAGGCTCCACAAATTGTTGGGTAATTAGAACCACAGCATCTTCTAAACCTTCTTCTAATTTCTGGTAACTTCCTTCCATCTGCCATCTTTCTTTTAATTCTTCACTTATTGAATACCAGTTTCCAAACAGCACAGACCCAGTCCAGATCTACAGGATCACTTTTGAAGTGAAATTAGATTTGCTACCAGCAAGACAAGCCACTAGAAGTATTATTTCCAGCAGAAAACAAAATTAGGTAGTCTTTTAAAAATAGAGGTGGATAAAATCCAAATACAAGTCTGTGCAGCTGTCTCATAATCAATGCTTTTTCTTAATAGAGAATAATAGTCCTTTCTGAAGCCTCTTAAAGCACCTGCAAGTTACTGCAACAGAGATCACGCATACACTGAAGCCTAACGTCTTTGATGGTATTAATAAATGTTCAGAATCACTCAGTGTATATCAATTTAAGTAATTCAAATCCAAATAACCCATTTCAAAGCAGTTGTGGCAACTGGGTTTCTGTAATGTCAGCTTGGCCATCAAGCCTACTATGGATCCAAACACCTACTTCTTTTATCAATTTTTGAATAATACTCTTAAAACGTCACAAATCAGCAGATGCCAACATATATCAAAGCCTCCACATCAAGCAAAGCGACATCATTTCGCTTCACTTTTGCAGTCAATATAGGTGTTTGAATTGACTCTTTATAATACCAAAAGTACCTTCCACAACTCACAACACGTGCTGATGAATAGCCAAGGTTCACTCTCACCCTGATCCTAGGAATAAGATTGTATTTTGAGGAGCCTTTTTCTGAAAGGAAGCTGGGGTTTTGCAGGGATGCTACAACAGATTTACTATGGACATATATATGAAAAAAAAAAAAGAGAAAAAACAACAAAGAAACAACAACCAACAACTCAAACCCAACAACTCTAATCTAACATAAAAATTTAGACAGATATTAAGACTATACAATTAATAGCAGAAGTAAAATGAAAACACTTTGAAAACACACTTAACTTTGTTGCTTCATACGTTCAGTGCTGGTTTTGGCTCACATTATAATCACAGCATTAATAAAGATGAGCAAATTTCTAGCTTAGCATTAAGCATTTAAGCTTTTGAAATACAAATCTTCCAAAGGATAATTTTCAATTCTTCATGATACAACATGCAATCAAAATTAAGTCCGTGTATTTACACTCATCATTTTAAAGAATGCTTTAATGCTAGCACACTTGGAATTAAAGCCTTTCAGTAAATACAGGAAGAAGTAACACAGGGGTTTGCAGATGGGTTTTATGGCTTCTTTTTAGGCTCAAAAGTTTTGATTAAAGCCGCTTTTTGAAACAAAGTACCACATGTAGCTGGTGGAAAAAGCACAGAAATACTTTAAGTAGTTGTCAATATGTTCATCTTTGAGTATTGCCAAATTTTCAAAAGCCTAGTTCTTCCAAATTATACCATTCATACTTGAGTATTACATGCACACAGTAAAATTTTGCTTTGAATACATTTTGACCAACATTTCAAATCACAGATTGCAAGGTATCTTAAATGTCATATATGACTTGATCAGCATTTTTCTACATCCTCTTGGTGATAACTTTGGGAAAAAAAATTAGATCTTGCATTTTGTTTGCAAATACAGGAAACATATATTGTTGAGAAATCTCTCAAATTCAGAGGTCCTATTTGTTTAATGAAATATTCAGAACAGGTACAAGGTCAAAGAAACACTGTTCCTTAAAGAGCTTTCTTTCCAAGAAGTTTCTTTTAAACAGAAGCATTACTAAAGGAAAATGGATGACATCAAATTTTACTTTTCTAAGAGTTGTACCAGCTTTTCAACTTCTGTATGAGATTCATGTATGCAAGTATAACGCGATTTATATGCAGAACTTAGAATATATTTTCAACTCACTCATTTTGTAGCCAAATCAGTGTTAATTAAACAAGCTAATGTGTGAAAGTCTAGATAAAAGTTGCACCTGATAAAACCAAAACAGATGTTTTAACGTATAGTTTTAATATTGCAATCAAAGAAAATTCCAAATACTGTACAGTGAAGTGTAGTATAGTACACTATATACTGTTATAATACACTATTGTTACATTACAGATAAAAAAATCAAATATAATTAGTACAGCAATCACAAATAAAACAAACCAAACCTTGCTGGATAACAGCCAGTACTGTGAAGATGGTATAGCTTCTATGCTAATTTATTTTTAATTCAACATGTAAAGCACTTTTTAAAAAGATTTTTTTCTAAATATATACACTATTTTAATTCCTATTTATACAGTTTAAATAGCATTCCCTCCTAAAAGTGCACTCTTTCATTTCTTGGCAATAATCTTCATTGAACATAAAATATTTCTGAAAATACCACTCTTGTTTCAGCCTTTTATTGCTCAACCACAGGCATAAGGGCTCAGAGGGAATCCTGCATTCTAAAGATCTTAAGCAACTTCTTCATGAAGCTAAACTGATATCCACAAGCAAAACAAAGAAACCACTCACTGTTGTGGTTAACAAAAAGATCAACTTCGTATTCATATTCATATTATTATTTTACAAAAGCATGTAGATTCTGATTTTTGAAAATGGGAGCCAAACAAATGTAGAGATAACAGTGGCATCTTCTTAAATCATTCATTTTCCATACAACTCAGACCGAGCATCGCTCTCCCAATTGTAAGCATACTGTGAATTTTATTACCTGGCATTTTCAGTGCACTGAAAAAGTAGCAAGCAACTCTGCTAACCCTGTGACAGTGACAACAGACTCTACCTTATCTAAGACTGTAAATAAAGTATTTTGGTCTTGAAAGTATGCCTGCTGCACAGGGCTGTCAGCACACAGCCCTGTGGCACTGTGCCTCTCTGCCTCTGCTGGAGTGTTCTGTCGGAGGCAATGTCTAGCTCACACTTTGTAGCCAGCAAGACTAGTAAACTATATGGGACTCACAAAGCCAACAGTGCCCATTGCAGTTTTGTGACTACAACAGGGAAGACATCCCAAATGTATTTCTTTGATTTCATTTAAAAAAAAAAAAAAAAAAGAGAAACTGCACTATCAAAAATTCAACCTTACTAAGCAGCCAGCCATTTGAAGTAGTAAAAGTCTTACATTTTCCTGGAAAACTGATCTGTTCTCCTGAGGTTTCCCATATGCTCATCAGCAATCAAGTTCATTTCCCTTTTTATTTTCATAAGAGGCCTGGATTTTCAGTAACATCTTTCCTTTAGGTTATATGTACTAAGCCATAGTAAAGTTTAGGATTTTCTAATAATGTGTCTTCTTTGACACGAGATACAGTGTAGAAGGTGGTTGGTCTTTAGACAAGAAAGGAATCCAGGTGGGTACTCAAAGAGAATTTAGAACCACAGCCTCTTTCCACAGGCAATTCAGTAGCAGGAATTTGGGTTGGTTACTTTTATTTTTTGAGAAAAGGGCACCCTTCTTGACATTTGAGAAGTCCTACTGACACATCTTCACGTCCAGAATGAGTCAATGTCTTCCTTGCCCTCATATCCCATCACCATTTTCCTGACTAACAGGGAAATCTAAGCACACAGGTGCTCCTAAGACAGGCACACAGATTTGTCTCAACTTACATTTGCACCCACTGCTAACAATCAAATGAAACATCTGTTCCAACTTGCACTTTGGTGTTCTTTATTTCACTTCTCCTGTACAGTCACACATCGCACCGGCATGTAGATGAAGTTTAGCTTCACTTCAGAGTATCAAAAGCCATCTTTCTCAAAACCACTGATATTAAACGCATGGGAAAGCCACATGAAATAAGAACACTGCAAAGAAACATGCACAATCCTGCTTTACACCAGAGGAACTCAGACCAGTGGATCTTGTGACTGACACCATTTTACCATTCCTTTGAGACCATCTTTTTCAGGAACTGGAGAGTTCTGAACTACACGACTCCAGTGGGCCCAAGACAATACTAAGGGTGAGTCAAATAGAGCTATTATCTGTTTCTACTTCTATTTAGTTAAGAAGAAAAATGTCAAATTACTGCTAAAATGGGAAGTGTGTCAAAACTAAACCAAGCCTTCCTCTTTACACAGTAAAAGGCACACAAACTTCTGTAGTCTTACCAGAATGGCATGAAAGAAGTAAGCATTTTTCACTGAACTAAGGACGATGTACAATAAATATTTCAATTTATTTCAGACTTAAAATTCTCTCATATACACTGCCCATAATTTTTTCAGCCAAGAAAAAATAACCTTTTCTAAAGAAAAGGTTAAAACTGTCAAAGTGATGGTTACTGGGTTTAAACTGCAAGAGATCCAGGACATTGCTCCCCCTCAACCTCTCCTGATTTAAACTCCTTCCCAGGAACATGCACTGATATACTTTTTGAAGCTTCACACTGTGACAAAGCACAAGCCTCTGCTCAACATTTTCTATACAGATGTAGCCCTCAGCCAGCTAGACTGATTCATGGGAGACTAAATGTTTTCAGAAGTCATGGCAGGCTTCCAGCTGCTGCATGTGCATCCTGTTTCTCACTGAATAAGCCCTGCCAGTTAATCAGTGCATCAGCAAGGTCAGTTCTGGTGAGCCAACTGCTTCATACATTCCAAGCTTCCAAATTGCTAACTTACTGGGTAGCAATTTGAGATCTTAACATTTTTCATTTATTTGTGAAAAGGTGTTCCTTAATTTTTACTTCTAAGTAGTGTACTAAATAATAAAGTATTTGTTCCATCTACATAAAAAGTTAACCAACAGAGGCATTTTAATTTACCTTGACAAAAGAGAGGGGCTATTACTTTAGTGACTTGCTTCATTTCAGTTTTACATACAAAAATAAATCCTTCCTCATGGGACATTTTATCATACTAATGGTTAGAACTGTTTAAGTGACTAGAAATGTAAAAAGTGAGGAGACTTTTCTGAATACAAACATATACAACACAAACCACATTAGTGAACTGGTAAAAACCCACATGTGCACAAACACAGACTTCAGTATTTAAATGCTGTTAATTAATTTGAAGCTGTATTTAACATCTTTCATCCATTCAATGTTATTTTACCATGAGAGGAAGCAACAATAGTGCATTTAAATATGACTATGAAGGTAGGAAGCAAAGTGCAGTATCAGAAACACATTCCATCCTTAGGGAGCAAGCACAGTGGCTGCTTCTTAAAAACTAGCACTACAGGTCTGATGAACACACTACTTAAGTGGATACCAGTTATATTATCACTGATGCAGGGAAATCTGCATCACAAACTGAAGTGAGGCTGAGAGAGGTGGGTAGTCTTTATGGACACTGAAACAGCATGTATTCCTTGTTCCCACAGAGTAAACACTGAGCTTCTAAAAGCTCAATTATCCCCAAACACTTTAGGATAATGTAGAGTAATGTTAGAGTAATTTCCTTTCAATAAATTCTTAATTTGCTCTTAAGAGGACAGCTGTTATTTAATTTTTGCCATTTCCAACCAATGCTAGTAATCAAAGTATTTTAAAAGAAATGGATTTGCTGTTTGTTGTTTATTGAAATTGCCAACTTCTCTCCTGTAATTGTCTTAAAAGTTGCACAGCACTTGACTACCTCGGTATTTGGGAGGAAATAAAGATGTGCTATCACTTACTAACAGAGCACCAAAATGGTTGTGTTGGCTCAGACAGCCATGCATAACCACACCACATTCACTTTATCTTCATCATATGGTAAGTAGCCTTTTTACTAACTTTCTTAAACTGACAATATGGAGAAATTAGAGTTTGCTAAAGTCACACACATTCCAAGATTTCTGAGAGGCGTAAACAGCTGTATGAATGAAAAAGTTATTAAACTGGAGAAAGTGCCAGCACAATGTAATTAAAAGTACTGTATATGCTACATTATCAAATTTAGCAGGCATTTAGTTTCAGTTGCTTTTTGAAATGTATGTATAATTCGTGTTTATAGTGTATTTCTGACTGTAATTAAGTACCTGGGACAGAATTAACTTTGTCAAATTTCTAGTTTTGCCTGTTCTAGCCTTTCCAGAAACCTTAAACTAGCATGGTAGGAACCTTGCATGGGCTTAAATTTTAAGACTTTTAAGGAATTAAAAATTACAAAGAATTTTCAAGAACCCACATGTACAGCAGATATTCATCTCAGTGCATTTCCTAATAACTAATTTACAGGTAACAGAGCCAGCCTGGGCAGCAGTATGGTAATATTGAAAGCTATTGCCAATCACACGCTTATCATGCACTGAATAAGATGATATAATCTTTGACATACATACAAGATTTAATAACTAATCACTTTGTGTGGCCCAGCCAATAAACATTACATTTGAACAGTAATTTCTTCTACCCTTATTAGATTTTAACCTATCAAGAGTGATCCATTGGCTCAGTTGCATTAGTGATTCCTGCATCTTGACTATCCATCTCCTCAAGCTCCTCAACAGAATTTCCCTTTTGTGCTTTAGACCTCGCAGGGAATGTTGTTCCCACAGAATTCACCATGTTACCATCAGTTGATTCGGTATTCAAGTGTTCAGTACCACCTGGTGCAGAAAATGATTCGGGTAAGCCAGCCTGAAAGCTCCCAGCTTTAGCAGTTGAACTCACTGCCTCTACTTTTCTTTGAGATACATCAACTGATGCTGACTGCTCTGTATTCTGATCCCGCAAATGTCTATCCATTGAAGCCTGAATAGAAGAGACCATTTCCTGCAACTTTTTTCTCTGTGCCTCAATCAGAGTGGGGTCAAGCTGCCTGCTGTCTCTCATTGTCACAACTCCCGGAGCAATTCGGATAAGCTCACTGTTACCAGAAGCAGCTGTGAATACAGAAGGCTCAATTTTAGCGGAAGGACTGAAGTCTGTTTCTGTGCTATGCTTTCTTAAAAGTGGTGTTTCCCTGGCCCTTTGATCATGTTGTTGACTACTAGATGCAGTTCCTAGGGAATGGCCCTTTCCTTGAAATGCAGTTACATTATGTAGTTGTTCAGATTTCTTTTTCACTACTCCACCACTACCCAGCTTCAGCATTCCGTGCGAAGGACTCGCTTCCCTGCTTCTTGAAGTAGCTTCAGCTCGCACTTGGCTTAAGGCCTCTTTAACCAGCTCTTCAACGTCAGGACCAATTGGAAAGTGCCCAGCAGCATCCACACACAGCTCTAATCTGTCTTCTGCTGCATTGTACACAAAGTTTTTACCAGGCAGATGTGGAAAAGTGCAGTGCTTGCCATCAGCCAAACCTATAAAGATAGAAAAAGTTATTCAAAGTGCTAACATATTTTAAGGCATGCTCTGAACACACAGTAATTATTGTATTTAAATTTACTGAACCAAGTATGTAAAAAAACCCCACACTGAAAGTTATTACCTAACACAACAGAAGTTAAAGAAATAGAATATGCCTGCAGTAACACAAACCAAGCCAAACCCCATCACTACCACCATCCCACATTCCCACCCAAAACAAGACAAAATCAACCAAACAAACACCAAAACCAGAAAACTGCCAAGGAGCACATTTCAAAACACTATCTGTAGAAGTACTATCTAAGACCACTTCCATACTAGTCAGAACTGTAGTAGGATTTCAGGGTGTGTAACAATTGCTAAGCCTGAGGAATTTCAAATTTGGTATTTTGTCTTTTTCTCAGAGAGGAAGTGTTGCTAGATAAACAAAAGTGTTTCAAGCTATGTTGAGTAGTCCTGGAGATTATAACTATTAACCTTTACAGAACAAACATAAGGCATAATATTTTTGATCTGCTGTTTGTTTCATTGTCCCACTTACAATTTGACCAATCTGTAAAAACAGAAAGTTCACTAGATAATTTTAAGTTCTGAAGATTCTATGTGTCAAAAATGGACAACATTCATTTTTAACAGTTTATCATCATAAACCACAAAATAACTCTTTCAACTCCGTCCCATACAGGCTGTGGTAAAGCAATAAGGTATCACTTCAGTGATGATGGCTTCCTGTGAGTTAAAAGCTATCTGCAGATGAAAACTTGGCTGCAACCACTCTCTTCACTTGAGTTCCATCAGCTATGCAAGGAGAGCTACAATGAAAACAACACTGCTTAAAAGGTGCCAGGAGTAGGTAAATTATTGGGATTTTTCCTCACATTCTTAAAATTCTTGAAGAAAACCATCAGAAATTATTCAGAAGGGAAGAAACACATCAACTAAATTCGATTTCTGTGTTATCAATACAGTGCACTCAAAATGAGTATTATGGGCATCAATGAAAAAGGTCATTCAATAATTTGAAATGTTATTGAACTGTTTTCATACTGATGAACTAACTGACCAGTCTCACTCATCCACCACAGCTTCTGATTTGCACTTGCACAGTTGCAGAGATCTACAAATAGGATTTTATTTCAAGAGCTTCAGACATGAAGCTCCTTCTCTATATATTCATGGAAGCCAATAACAAAACAGCCAAAACACAGAACAAGATTTACCCTCGAACACCTACCTGTCTAACTCAGCCTGAAGAACATATTTTAAGTACATAATTTACCAGGTCATTTGCAAAGAGGGAGCTGTAACAATTCCTGTGATAGAGCAAAACTGCCTCTGAAACTGCAATTCTGAAATCTCAAAGATCTTAAACAATATCTATTAAATCAAACTTCAACTGATTAACAGTACCTACACTTGATAAAAAGCTTTGTTCCAAAGGTCCAGGACAATAGCTGCATTATTACATTAGCTAAAATATTAAAAATAGGTAAGGGGCTTCTTTAAGTGGAAAGATTAGTCAGATCATTGCACACTGGAATTGTAGTAGTGTGTTAATGTTGAAATAGAAATTCTACCTACCAAGGTAGTGTAAAACACCTGCATACGTAGAAATGGTCACATACAGACTGTCATCTCCCACAGCCTTATTGCTTACCTTGTCAGTTGGCAAAAATTACTTGTAAGTCAGACATTTTCTGTAAGTTAATGACCAGCTGGGTTATAAATCCCATGGATTCATTTCAAGTTCTCAGCTCTGGCTAATTATCAATTGGTCAAAAATGCCCTTTCCAGCAGGCAATGTATGAGCTATAATTCACTTGCCACAAACATCACAGCAGTCTTTACAAGCACAGTAAAAGAAATAATACTAAAAGGAAACAGATCTGCTGTAAGACATTTGCACACTAATTCTATTATCTAGGCTAATAATTGAGTGAGAGGTGGTGGGATTGAATATACCATCCATTTTAATTACTGCAAAGAGAACAGAAATTACATGGTAAAATACCTGTTTCCAGAAATAAGTAAGATAAAGTTAAGGTTGAAAAAACTGCCAAAGAACAAATTGGACAGTAAGAAAGAAGTAAAGGAATCATTACAATAGATGAAACCACAAGAGCTAAACTATGAATGTAAAAATTTCAACAAGAAAATAAACTTTAAAGGAGAGAAAATAATTGATTGGTACTTTCTTCTCTAAAGAAACATATACTATTCTTTGTAGGCAGTATTTGTGAAAAAAATAAAATATACTCTAACTACTTGCTTGGTTATTCTACATAGAGCCCAAGATGTGATATTCATCAATGGAAGAAGGAGATGGATAGCTTTGCTTTTGAACCACCACCTTACGAATATAAAAGACAAATTTAATCAACCTTTTAAATTTAAAATTTGCAGCAAAATATCTAACAAGAAGCACACTAGAAAGATAAACTCCTTCTAGTAACTGTTTTAAAGTATAACAGCAACAGGTCCCATGTTTTTCTCTTTATTTGATCTTTACGGGGGAAAAGAATTTTTTTTAAAAACTTATTAACTTATTTTGGTCATTCTGTCACCAAAAAAAAAATTGTTTGTACAATTCAGGAAGCAAAAAATTCAGAAAATAAGAGGTTTAAGTTCAAAGAAGTAGGCTTAGGGAGATTGCCTAGTCTTAGGCTCTCTGAGGGAGCATAAGAAGTTCCACAATATTATAAGAATGAAAAGGTACCAGACTAATAAAATAAAATAAAAATACATTTATGCTTACAAGTGATTCAATACCAATTTACAGTTTGCAGGATCTGAAAACAGAGGAAGGGATAAACAAAAACCCCAGAAATACCTGTTGTTTTCTTCATTATGCTGTAGAATACTCCACCCTGCTGAAACAACTGAGGAAGCCCCTTTGCGTAAGACCAAACATCTTCTCCTGTAAAAATCAAACACAACCATTAGAATTAAACAGTCATATTTTAATATTATAGACAATGGCTGAAAATGTAACTCCTTGAATCAAAAGCTGAGTCCTCACTCTCTCCTATGCAATTAAGAATTTGAATTTTTACTGCAAATTCACAGAACAGGAGCTCAAGACCTTGAGAAACTTTCAGAAAAACATACTACTGTCTGCAGTCAAATATCCTACATGTTCTAGTACAAAGGTTCCTAAATTTGATTTGATCCAAATTTGCAGCTCCCGGTTCTTTGCCAGGCCCTAAACACCAGTCTCCATTCCCTTCCTACCCACCTTTTCTACATTAAACTAGGAAATTACTAACATACTTCGAAAATTCAAGCACATACCCTTGCTCATTAAAACCTTAATTCTCTATCTCTACACCTTCTCAAAAATCAGAGATCAATTTCACAGCTGCCACAGAGCAGACTTCATACTGCAGCTGAGACACAAATGTCCACATAGGCAGCTGCATAGAGGCTGTGTCTGTACCTTGCTTTTCTTAAGAGTTAGAAACAAAACATCAACAACAAGGCCCCAGCAGCCCTGTGTAACTGGCATTTTTCAAAGATGCCAAAAATGGCATTCAAATGCGATAACTTTAAATGATGCTGAGAGAAAAAAGGAAAAAAAAACAACCTAGACTATATAAGGAGAGGAATACAAGGAACAGAAAAACTGGTTTACAGTGACAGAGTATCAGTGACCTAATAGAACCTGCTCAATCAGTTCAGATCTGCATTTTTGTCTATACCCATTTCCTTATTTTGTTAACCACTTACCTGCTTCAGAGAAGTGATATGTAATGCAGCTGTCAAAGTAGTGCAAATGGAAAGTACTGATAAATTCCATTCTCCTGATGCAGAAGCAACTACTGTGCATACACATTTTCAGAAAAAAATTGCTTTTCCCACTTTACATCAAACATTTAGGGAACATACTGAGGTATTTTAAATAGAGCTTGCCCCCTTCTTTAGAAAATGAAATCTCAATAACCATATGTCTCAAATTTCTATTAAGATTGGAGAATGTAAATCTTCAACTAAAGTTAACTGGATGTACTAAATGCTTACAATAGAAATAGCTGGAATGTGTCAGGCTGCAAAATATTAGCCAGCAATATTTCTTTGCTTACTGCTATAAGCAAAATAAAAGTAAAAAGCTATTTTTAATAGCTTCCACATGTTGAATATATGGCACATCTGAAATGTTCCTTTTATTTCTTTACGGCATGGTAACTGTGGCTATTTTCCTGTCCCACCTGCCTCAGGTGAGAAAATGTTTCACCCACATGACAGTGGCATTATATGCTACATCACGCTTTAAACCCCTTCAAGCCACTCTCCAGCTTTTGTTTCCACTCCCTGACAGGCATGGGAGGCATGGGACTCTGTACGCTCCCCTGCTCATCTGTTCCCCCACCACAATTCTGTCACTCACCTCTCCTCTTCAGGCATTATTCAGGTCCCCATTCCCTTACAAAGGTACAGTGCACATTCATCATGTTCTGTCTTTAGACATTTTTAAAGAGAGGAGGCCTACACAATCCGATTAATTTTGAATGCATTCCCTCAAATCATATATGCTTGGGCTCACTGCATTCATTTGCACATCAAGCTCACAAATTTGGCCTTCACTTCCTAGCAAGAACATCCAGGTAGTAAACCAACTACTCTTCTTTCTTATTTTCCATGGTCTACTGAAGAAGGAGGTCTTGTGTCACTGCTACCTGCATCTTTATTCTCATTTACAATTTGAAATGCATATCCCTATACACAATAGCTCCAAAGCATCACTGCTGCAGCTCTTCTGAGTCTTCCTGATGGTTTAAACACTGCCCACAGGAATCAAAGTAACCACTACACTGACACGTAACAGAACACGGCTGTCAGTCCACCCAAGCCTACAGAGGCCACAGACAGCAGCCAAACAGTGGCTGACTCCATACTAAGGAAGGACTCCTTTACTGCTGCATCGAGCAACCCATTATTATTTGAAGGGCTCCCTTTCCTTCCACAAAGAAGAAGTCCAGTTTTAGACATTAGTGACATTTTCCAATCAAAGATTCCCTATTTGCTGCGGGCATGATTTTTAAAGCTTTGCACAAGGGAAGTACCACTGTTTAGTTAGCCTTTTATGCAACACTAACAAGGACTACATGCAGGAAAGCATGGAGAGCAAGGCTCACAAAACAAAAGCATCAGCCACTGAAAGAAATACAAACTAACCAGGTTGTTTTGACAGAGATCTCCCATTGGAAGATCAAAAAAACCCCACAACTGCAACTGGACTTCCCCAGATCAGAGGAACTGTGTGACTCAACTAAACTACATCTGAGGTTTGCAGTTTTGTTGTTAGTTGGGTTTTACCATTTGTTTTGGTTTTATTTGCCATGGCAGTGAGATGTTTATAGGTCATAAGTTAATTTGGATGATCATTTAGTTAGATTAAAAACTCCCTCAAGACACTACATTTGTCACAGAGATCATGTTCTCTGCATTGTTCCTGCTCCAGTACACACTTCCTCAAACCAGACTCCAACTCCAGAACATTAAGGTATGACAACAAATCAAAACTATCCTACCCACAAATACGCCTCTTCTGCTGGTGTAGGTTAGTCTGCACCTGCTGCAAGCCCAAGACTGTCACTTCATACAGCAGAGAAAACACACAGAAGTGCAAAACAAATAAAAAACTCAGCTGATAAACACAGGTTTTAAAAACAAGCTGTTTAATTCCAAGAAAATCCTGGTACCAATTAATAAATTTAATTTAAACCTGGCTATTTTGATTTTTGTGTGCTGATGAATTCATCAATGAAAAACAAACCACTCAAAACAGATTCATCATACTTGGCTCACACGTATCCACAGTGCCTCTGCATGGACGTAATTAAATCTGTTTTAAAATATAACACTTTAAATATGTTAATGTAAAATTACAATTCCTTTAGTCTTTTCCCTATAGAGTTCTGTTTCTTGAGCTAAAAAAAGAAAAAGCTTTAGAAAAAATCATGCATAATATGTTAAATAGTCGAAAATCACAGTATCTAATTTCCCAGGGCTTATTTTTAAATTATATACAGAAAAATTAAAGAACACAATCTAAAATTCTAATAAGTTAACTAGCTGAGACCAGAAAAGAAAAATCTTAGTAACCGAAATACAAAGAAGTATTTCAGCCTATAGAAGACTCTGTATGAAAGAAAAGCTTCTAAGCATCCAGAATGAACAGTTATGGATGTTTGAAGACACACTTTCACTAAAGACAATTGGGGAAAAGAAAAGGAAATTGTATCTGGCCCAGCAAGCTATTTCAACATCATCTCCTCCCTACACATTCTGATATGACTGTATTACAAGAGTCCTTTTAACAGAACAAAGTTATAAAAAGTTAAAAAGTTACAAAGCTAACTCTCAGAACTTTGCACCACAACTTTTAGCAGTACAGAAATGTCACTGGGAAACACTAAGGCTTCTTGTCCCAGAAAAGCTGAATATACCACCCTGAGGAACTGCCACCCCAAAACTTTTTAAAAAGTGCAAGGACTTAGGAAGCTTCTCAGAGTTTGTTAACCCATTGAAAAATCACAACTGTAAACAATCAGGCAACTGGATTTTTTTCTGCAAATATTTTTAAAGGAGAATGAAGACCCAGGGAGAAAAGTGATGATATAATTAATAATAGCATCTTATTCAGTAGCTACATAAAGTTTTATAACTGGTTTATCCCTTGCTGCCACTTTTACTTCTATTAGTAATGCAAAATGGATGCAGTCAGAGAAGGGTGAGGTAAATTCTATTCTAACCTGTGCTCTGAAAGCAGAATCTAACAGCAGTGAGAGGCAAAGACAAAAATTGTTTCTTGCATACAAGATCAGCTCACAGTCTATGGATAAGTATCTGCAAAATGATACACCTTAATGCTGAAGTAACCGAGATACTTTTAAAGCATGTTGAAGTTTTTTTAGGCAAAAGCAAATAACTATACTTTCAGCAGTATTTCCTTCAGACAGGAAAGCACTCTTTTAAGTTTAATCTCAAAATTAAGACAACTTTTAAACCTAACCTTTTCTTGCACTTTGGAACTGGGGTGTAAATGTCAGTGTGACGAGGTGAGTAGTGATTCAGCACCTTGTCTTACAAGAGACACAGGAGAACACAATCACACTTGGAAAAGAACCAAAGTTCTGCTTGATGAACTTCTGACATACCACTCGGTGATTACGTAATTGTTTCATTTCTGAAACAATCACGTGCTTTAGCCACACCAAATCCCTCCAGCAAGAGGGAAGGCTCCCACAAAAAGAACCCAACCTGTAAACATGGTTCATAGAGCTGAATGTATGATAATTACTGTTCTACTTCCTGCCAGGAAGCAGCAAGAACTGTGAAACCTGATGAAGAAAGTACACAAACGAAGGTCCAGGTCTCCTGAGTTCAAAAAGGAAAATAAAAACCACAGGCACCTGAGAAAAGTCCTTTCATCTTGAATTATTAGAAGATTTACCTGACTGATAGTTTATAAGTATACCTTTTGAACCCTATGTCCACCTTTGGGATTCAGATCCATGTTTAGATTTATTTCAGAATGTAAGCAGAGGAGAAACTGAAACATAGTTTTCCTCGTTCTTTAAAAAGACCAACTCTTCATTTAAAATTAGCAGATTAGCTAAGGAGACAATGTCATGTCGATTTGCTTAAACCAACACAACTCCCTATGGAGAGACATGCCAGGATTTCATCCTACTACTAAGGTGAAAATTTGGTCCTCAAACTTCCAATGAGCAGACACTCAGCATCCCCTTCTCACCTTTGCTATGAATTTATTTCCTGAAACTTGAGGGAGATGTAGGAAAAAAGAGAGCATGTACCTCTCACACATACACTTCAGATGTGTGCCTAATGAGAGACAGGAAAAACCAGTGGAGAGCCAGGACAGCAGAGGCAATGCAACCACTTCTAACCAGCAATTTTTAAAAGAGGACTTTATAGCAAAGAAAGAACTATCTCATATACCTCATATATGCATTTTTAAAAGTCACTGACAGCATGTTAAATGCACTTCTAAGAAAGGAACTCATCTTCTCCATCATTACAGAATAGAAAAAAAAATGTATGTATGTAACTACAGTTTGAAAAAATGTTATCTTCTACTTAAAAACACCATTTCAAAGTATAACACGAAGTCAGCCTTACCCATGAGTGTTGCCAGAAGACAGAGCGAATACATCTCCTTATCCACTTGCTCTTGCAGATCCTTTGATGAGATTTTACTGGTCACAGCAACGTCTTCATGCTTCACAGCATGGGCTGAGTGCGCTGAGGCAGCCTGCCTGCCTTCCTCCTTACCCTTCAGGATTTCTATGGCAATCCTGTCACCATGCTGCAAAGGAACGGGCTCGTTTTCCATGCCTTCTTTGGGAGGCAGAAGCTCTTTCGGAGGAAAGCCATAGCGAATACATTGCAAATAGGGAGGAATATTAAATTCTCTCGCTATGCCTTCCTGCAGTTCCAAGAAGGTGGTGGTGCACTTCAGGGTAAGCATCGACTGCCTCCCATCATTGGTGGTTATTCGAATTTTCTTTTCTTTTGTGGATGTTGGAGAATATGGGGTTTTTGTTGGTGTAGCAGGTGCAGATGATGGCCCCTCACGAACTGCCCCAGGAGAAGCAGTCCTGGGTTGTCCTTTATGCTCTTGTTTCAATTTTTCACTTTTCCGTTTCTGCATTACAGAAGCTTGGTCCGCAATGTTCTGCTGAATAGTTCTTTCAGCTTTGCTCATATTCAACTCCTCCTTGTGCAAAGTTTTTGTCTTCTGTCCAGTCAAAATAATTTTGGTTGGAAGTTGCGACTCTAACTCTTGTCCTTGCTGTACATCATCAGCTCTTTGGGCATGAGCACCATCGATATTTACAGGGGTATAGTCATCGGGGTTCTTTTTGGCAGTTTGATGCAATATTGTGTTGACAACTTTCTGAACAAGAATCTCACTACCAAATTCACCGGGGAAGTGCTTGGTAACAAGTTTCATGGCGACATCATACACATTACTGTTCAGAGATGTGTCACTTTCGTACTGGAACCAGTAGACCGTCTCTCTCACTACTCTTCCACCCCACTCTAGAGTAATAGGAAAAGCTTCAGGCAGATTGTCATATTCTTTACCTTCCCAGTAGTGCTTGAATCCACAGCCACATTTGCCACCTGTAGACCTAGTATTAGTTCTGTCTCCATCAATATATGAAACAGACCCATCTTCTCTGACGCGACGCATTAAGTTACCATGACACCAGTTACAAACAGTCAAATTGCTCAGGCCATAGTCTGGTACCAGCACATCCTTCGCAGGGTTGTAAGAACACACCAAACTGTTCAGGGGAAAACTGTAATTTTTGTCGGGCCTTAGCTGGCCATGGGTGCTTTTTGCCAGGTTATACAGCTTCCCCCCGGGAGCCAGCCACTCTGGGGGAACGTGATGCTCTGAAAGGGCCCCGCAGATGAGGCACCTGTGAAGGCGGTTGTCCATCACTGCTTTTTTGGCAGCTGCAGTGACCTCTTCAGGCTGGACCCCTATTACACCAGTCCTTCTGTAGAAATACTGATGCACATCAGCTACAAGACTGGGGTGGATACCGTGTTTGCTCATGAAAACCTCCTCCATTGCAGCAACGAGCCTCATCAAGTACTTGTCCTGCAAACTTCTGTCTCCTCCAATGATGCAACCACCGTCCTCCTCTAACATGATGTACTTTTTGATGAGGTCTTGAGGAACTCCCCAGGCTTTAGGAAGTAGCTTTCTAGGCAGCTTAGGTAAAGCAGCACCTTTTATTCCAACGAGAGGAATATAATGGTTACGTCCTGAGCTACTCCATGCAATGCAGATCGGCTTGTTCAACATGCCATCTTTTCCCATGCATTTTTCCAGGGGTATCAGACCAGGGAGGAACGTCGCTGAATAATCTCCAGAGCTTCGCATTCCACTCAAGGAGTCTAACAGGATAATAGGCCGATGAAGCACATTGGCCAGACCAAAGATGTGAATATTCCTAAGGCCCATTGGCACACCTTCTGGAGGAACAAACAAAGGGTCACATTCATTGATAATGTCCTCCCACTCTGCCGCATCGATAAAGTCGTGGAAAAGTGCCTTGTAGTGACTCAGATTCTCCTCAAAATGCTTCTTTAGATTCTCTCGCAAAGCATGCCAGAAGAGTTCCCTGCCAACCAGCGCCCGCGAGACTGCGTGGACAAGGCAGTGGCCATCTCCATCCACGTGGACAGGGATGAGGCACTCTTGACTGTTGTTGGCCTTCTTTATGTCTTCCAGGGTGTCATGCAGGTAAATGAGGCTGCCGGAGCGGTCCTTCCCATAACCGATGGTTTCAACGTGCTCCGGCTCGATGAGGAAAGCGCGGTCGCCCAGGAGGGAGCAGTCGAAGATGTCTCCCTGGTTCATCTCCGTGAGGAGCTTGGCTTTGCCAGTCTGCTTGTCCATCCCGTAGCGGGCCAGGATGGGGGCCAGGAGCTTGCAGTGATAGTTGGAGAGGCCCATGACTTTGACGAGCTCGGTGTTCCTGCGGGGCGGGCCGGCGCCGCTGACGCCCAGCAGCGCGTTCCGCAGCAGGTTGTGCAGCACCAGGTCGGGGTCCGTCACCTCCTCCACGGCCAGCAGCTGCCGCTGCTCGTGGCGCCGCCCGCAGTCCGTGCACTCGATGCTGCCGCTGCCCTGCGGCCCGTGCGCCGGGAAGAACAGCCGCGCCTGGCATTTGGGGTCGGGGCAGGTGCCCGAGAAGATGCGCCGGTC
>NW_021939396.1:34010556-34019911 GCF_001715985.3 Manacus vitellinus | reverse complement strand
GGGCGCGGGTCTGAGGGGATATCCCATGTGTGCATCCCTCCTGTGTCCTCCCCGGGTGTTGGATCTGAGGTGACACCCCACGTGTAACATCCCTCCTGTGTCCCCTCGCCCCCCGCCTGCAGGGGCGGGTCTGGGTCTGAGGGGACGCCCCGAGTGTACTCTCCCCCTCTGTCCCCATCGGGTGTTAGATCTGAGGTGACACCCCACGTGTACATCCCTCCTGTGTCCCCTCGCCCCCTGGCATGAGCACGGAGATGAGGCTCCCTCCCGTGTCTCCTGTGCCCCTGGACAGGCTCCGGGGGCAGAGGCGGCTCAGTCCCAACAGGTTGCCGCCGGCAGGAGGCTGCTACAAAGAGTCAGGGCAGGAGGCTGGCTCCAGCCTGCCCTTCAGCAGTGCTGCACAGAGGGCTCTGAGTGCCTGGGGATGACCCCGACGGATTCCTGGGCACGGAGGTTTTCTAACGGCCCCGCAAACAGCACCTCCTGCCAGGCAGGATCCCCTGCGGGCGTGGGCACACGAGCTCTGACCCCAACCTGTGCCCCACAGCCGCCGCAGCCAGGCCCAGGCTGTGCCTGCCCTTTGAGCTCCACGGGCTTCCTGGAGCTCAACACACCCCCGTCGGGGTTTCGTTTCCCGAGAAGCTACGCCGGGCTGCTTCTCCGGGAGGTGTGATATCTGAGCGGAGGTGTTCCCCAGCTGCCGGCTGCTGATAGCGACAAAACAAGGCACAAGGAGACGCGAGAGCACGTCGTTAACACGAGTGATCCCTCCAGCTGGTGCTACGTAAGGAGATAATGAGGGAACGGAGCTGGCACTTAACGTTATCTCCAGTGACCGTCTGAAATTATTCTTTTCAGAAATGAAATAGGATAATGTTCACAACTTCCAACCTAATTACAGCGGGCTGGCAGTGTATGCATGCGGAGAGCTCAAGGAGGGTTGCTGTCAGCAAACAGTGGGGTTAAGTTCTCTGAAAGCTATTCCAGATAGAGATTTATCCTTTAATAAAGGAAAACTGAAGCTGAACTTTTGGAGGACAAGGTGGGACCTCACGGGATATTGCCAAGTTCTAGAGTGACCCAGCCTACAGATATAAGGGCAAAAAAAATTACCACTTCCTCCCTCCTACGTCATCCTGGTTCTACCAAACAAATGCCTGACATTTATATCCCAAGGCCTTACCTATTCTAGAGTCACCCAAATGATCAAAAATTAGAATAAAAATCATAGAGAATGTATTGTGCTTGTATTTTCCAAGACAAAGGGCATGTTACATTTTCATTAACCTAAGCAAATAATTTATGCATATGACAAATTAAAAAGATTCAGATGATTAATACATACAGAAAAATTCTGTTTCTGTGCTTTATCACAGGCTTAAGGAAAAAAATGGCTCCAGGCCTGGCCCCGTGACAGACTGAGCACTGCCACCTTCCAGTGACAGCAGCTTAGCTGTGCATGCTCATTCCCTTTTGGTTTCAGTAATTTGTCAAGCGTAGAAAATGTGTGTGTGTGTGTGTGTGTGTGTGTGTGTGTGTGTGTGTGTGTGTGTATGCATTCCGCAGCATAATCTTTTATCTGATCTTTCAAAATATATGGCAGATTTGAAGAGGACAAGGTGAAAATTATGAGACAGATATTCATTCTTGGCTGCTACTAATTCTTTTTTATGTGTATGACAGTAAGGTAGCAGCATCACCAGCTCCATAATCCTGCCAATGTGCCTTGCACTTGGGGATAAATCAGCAGTCTGTGCCCATTCATTCTGTAGCCTTCCCTTCATAAGTAGCGGGGACACAGTAAAAATGCAAATAGGGAAGGCTCTGTCCTCTGTGAAACTGTGGCAGCTACTGAGAATGGGCACCATTCAGGGCATCGGCCGGTGACAATCCTGTGCTGACTCGTCCTGTGATTTGAAGAAATTTTTCTGTAAAGAAATTTTCTGTCAAAGAATTTTTCTGTAACATCGTGGCCTCTGAAGCAATCCATTTCTTTGCAGGTGGGAAATAAACACCTCTGTTGTTGTTTGATAGTACTTTGCAGTAAATAATAGGGAGCACCCTGGTGAAATAATTCGCTTTTACTGTCAAAGCCAATGGAACTTATGATATTTTGTTTACTTCTCTAGCCAGATGTTTTTATGAAAGCACTCTGACTGTAAAGTCAAAATTCTTTCTCCTTCCTATTCCCTACATTAATTTCACTGATAAATTATGTTCAATACAAGAATCTATCTTTTATGGTGACTTGACCCTAATTAACATGGATGTTTTCGATGAATGACATTTGCAAGTTTTCCAGCTATATGCAGACTTATCATCAAGATTGATTGCCCAAGCAATTTCCACAACAATAAACTTTCATTACAGAATCTTTGATAAAAATCACAATTCTCTGGCAAGGTAATAATTTATGCAAATTAAATGCATCTTTATTTACAAGCTTTATACACTGTATCTGGCAAACAGGATAAGGAACTTCTGTGTTATATCGCTGAATACAGATTATGCAAGTGACTAAATCTTTAAGCAGCCTTAAAGGAAAATTCAGGAAATATAGTGTCTGCTACCTTAGTAGGTACCCTGCAGAAGTGTAGCAATGAGTTCTACCCAAGATCACAGCAAGAACCACACTATTTTCACAGGGGAAACAACAACATCACAGTCAAGAAAGTAGGATTACTTTCACATCCACCACATACTTGAAGATCACACTCATTACAAAGTTAAATCTATTTATAATGGGTCAGAAGAGTGATTAATTGTCAGCAACAGGATATATCTGAACCCATGCCACTTTGTTGATGAGAACCAAGCACTGCCAGTCAAAATACTGGGCATTCATTTCAGGCTCATGATGCAAGATGTAAAAAGCTCAGTTTGATCTTCACCCAGTGCTACTCCCTCTCTTTTTTGTCATTCACCCTCAGGAAATAGGTCATTCCCAGGTCAAAGCAATTATTTCTCAGAGGGACTTGTTTCTTTGGAAGAGCAATGAGAAGTTTCCAGCTAAATAGAAACAAGAGGCTTGTGCATCATGCCAAAGATCAGATCACAATAAACTGGAGGATGTTCTATTTTGTAAAGAAGTGAAAGTTATTTTCAGCCTTCAGCTACACCTCAGCATGCTCTACAGAAAGGATAGCTAAAATCTGGTGTTATCTTCATTGAAACACTGGCAGAGCTGATCCTGCCTAGCCTGCAAGACTAGCAGTTTAGTCTGACCCGGCCCTAAAAGCTCTCTACATTTACACCTGAGAAAAAGGAGAGAGAAAACACAAGTGTGAGGTAGAGGGGAAGATGGCAATATCATCACACCTCACAATGAACACAACCCATTTCTATTTAGATATGACACTCTAGTGTCTAAAAAGCATGTGTAGGACTGCAACTGGCTTGTACTTATGATATCAAAAGTACTATTAATAGTACCAGCTATCTACAAGGAGTCAACAACAGCATGTGCTCCACTGCACGGCACAGCTTTGAGTCCTGTGTAGTGGGGACTTTGTACTTATCACTCCTGTTAAACCAATTCAGCACTCACTTCCAAACTGCTGCTGAACTGTTTTGCCCATCACTTGAGCAGGCATTTTTAAAAGCCCAAGCACTAACCACTACACTGTGGTATGACAAAGGGGTATTGGTCACAGGATTCCTCATGTCCTTGTCCTCAGAGGCAGTGTGCAGCCCAGCAGTGTTCTGGCAGGACAGGAATGACCACTGAGCAACTTCAGCTTTCATAAAGCTTTGGGTTAATTAATAGTTACTCGATGGTGGTTAGAAAACAGCACCTGACTTATCCATGGGCTCTGGATTGGTAGCTCTTGTCCTGGATACATCCAGATTAATAACTTCCACATCCCTCTTCTACTGCCTCCCAATGATGTCCAAAATGAACAACTGTTTTCCCTCGGTGCTTTCACAGAGCTTGAACTGCTGCCATTGCAACAGGTTCAGCATTTCACACCACTAATAGATGCTCTCTGTTAACACTGATGTCATTCCTACACACAAGACCAAATTTGGGCTGCTCAGAATGTGGTATGTGTGTTAGCAAAACACGAGCTCGTTAGGAAAACAACATGAAAAGGGAAATACTAGGCAGAGGTTCCAATACTAATTGCCATTATCCAAATAACTTGCTCAAAAGCTTTGCTGCTGCAAAGTCAATGCTCCTAATGTTTGCTCAGGTATAGCCTCGTCCAGTAAGAGCAGCTTGACAGCTGACTCTCATGCAGGGACAAACGGGGCATCCAAGACAACTGGGGTTTTTTGCCAATGCTTTTTTTTCATTTCTTGGCTCAAAATCTGGTTCTGAGGCCCTATCTTGAAAGCATTTTAAATTGATTTCACATGCAAACTCCTCTGCAAAGTTAAGGCCCCACATTTTTTTACTCTGAATATCCCTCTGCGAATTGATGTCAGCACAACTGGCAAACAAAATGGATTAATCAGGACTGTCGTTGCCCAGGAACTGTCAATAGAAAATCGATCTTTAGGGCAGTAGACCATTAAAAAAAAGGAGAATGTAAGTGTTATTAGCTTAGATGTGTAACCTGATTATATGGATGCCTCAATAGCAATTACTGTGAATATTTATCTGCTTTCAATAGTGCTCTGTCAAATGCAATTTGAAGGAATGGTACAATCCCATTACATGAAAAGATAAATGCCTCAAAATAAAATAGGTTGGGCAACTAACACACTCTCTGCCCTATTGATTTGTATGTTCACAGCATATAGTGTCACTGATCTCATCAGCTGTTAAAGCTTTACTTAAATCTATATGATAACCACGCGTATTTAAGCGTCCCGATTAACTGTCTGGTCCCAAGTGAAATTCTCTCTGCAAACCCCCCGTTTAGCAGGGAAGAATGAACTGCCATTTCCAGTCCAGAAGAATTCCCAAGTCAAGGATATAAATGGGGGACAAAGACAACAAATACTTCTTACAGAGAGCACATAGCAGTGATGCCTGGCTTGCGATTATGCTTAAAATTTGGAAGTATTTCACAGGTTCAGAGCCTGTATTTTTCAAAGTTGAAGACATAGCAGAGAACCTGATACACAAATTCGAAATGCTGAGAGTGGATCAACAGGCTGGAAAAAAAAAGAAAAACCAATGTAGTCACTTACTCTATCCTTAGATTTTCTCCTGAGGGTTTTAACCTAGATGTTATTACAGTTCAAATTTAAACTAGATGAACCCTTCAAACTGGTTTGTTGCCCTGTCCTTTGGCTAATAAGCTGAGCATAATGCCCCACCTTCCAAAATGCACAAAAACCATTACCACCAGTAGCCAGATGTTCCAATATTTTCTAGTTTTCCAATAGCTCAGAAGGTTCTTGGTCCTTTAATACACCTTTAAATGCCTAAACTACAGCTCTTGTGTTCATGAATTCATTGCAGTTCACTAACAACCAACCAGTAAGTGGGATCTTCTACCACACTTCATTGTCCTGGATGTGATTTCTAGGTATCGAAATTAGAGAAAAAGCAAAGGATTTTTGCAATTAGTTGCAAAAACAAAGAAACAGGCCGCTACTGCTGGGTAGGAATTTATTTGAAGAGAAGCTTTTTCCTGCATCTGATATAAAGAGCATTCACAGTAACAATGAAGACGTATCATCTATTAAAAAAAAATTACATTTTTTTTGCTTTTGAGAAGTATTTACCCATCATAAATTCATTAGCTTCTATCATGGAAAATGCATGAAGGAACTTTCAATTAACTCGTGTCCTTCACTAATTTTACAAGAAAAACAGGGGGGAAAAAAACAAAAAACAAAAAACAAACAAACAAACAAAAACAACAAAAAAGCAACCTACCAAACAAACAAAACCCCCAACAAGTTGTTCCTGGAGACTTTTCCATTTCTGGTCTATATTACTCTTATTTCTATAAGACCAAGGATGGTGCTTTTCTCTGTATATACAATACTGGTAGTCCAAATCCAAAGCTACACAGCACGAATCGTGGGACAGAGTGCCAAAGCCTCTTCCCGTGTTGTTCTGCCGCACTCAGCTCTGGCAGTAGATGTCAGCAGCGACCAAGGAAGGGAACCTTCCCACTCGCCCTGGAAACACGGATGATACATCAGTGCTGCAGGGCACAACCACTTTGTCACTCTATTGCCTTTTAATCTGACTAATCAGATAAAGAAAAACAGGGGGGCCAGCTGCTGAACATCCTACATGATTTTACCGCACCGAGCAAATAAGCAGGATGAGCTTTGCTTACGCCCCGGGATTTCAGTTAGCATAGCAAGCTTTGTAGGGGAGTTCATAAGACAGATACTGATATCGAGGAACATTGTGTGCTGGAGAATGATGGGAAACCGTGATTTGCACATTGGGAACATGAGTGCCAGTTCTGAGGTCCGGAATTTATCATCCAGAATTCAAATAACTGCAAAAAAGTGGGGATGAAGAGAAGGCAGAGGAAAGATGGTGTGACTTTACTATAGAGCACTGGATACGGAAGATTCAGGGAATATAATTTTAAGGGGAGGTTTTCAAATAAAATCATACTAAGGTCCTTCATTACCATCAAGTTCGCTACTCAGATTAAGAGATATCTGCTGGTAAATGGGTACAGTGGGAGAAAGCTCATTAACAGATAGAAGGTATAAGAGAGATTCTGTCAGTACAGAAAACATAAGGCATCCTATAGGGAAGGCTTTCTAGATTTGAATCTGAGTAAATCTAGCTGAGTAAACAAAAGTATCAAACAAGTTGCACAAGAAATCACAAGAGAGCAAAAGAAGAACAATTAACTTCAATAAAACATCTTTGAAACTCTCCACATTGCTAGATAATATTGCATGTGAAGAAAGTAAAAACCAAAAATCATTCCGAAAAAATCAGAGATTACATGTGCCCAAACCCTCCTGATCCAAGGAATAGTAAAGTATAGAAAAATCAGCTTGGTTAAACAATGACATTGACCTCAAAACTACAAAAAAAATCCAAAACAAACAAACAAACAACCGAAAAACCATCCCACAAACAAAAGAGGACATTCTGCAAGCTCTCTATTACAGTGAGGAGGGCTTGACAATGCCAGCCCAATATTTTCTCTCAGTGAGGGCAGGCCACAAACGTGAGAAGTGATAGCTGCCTGGTCTTGGCATTCATGAGTTTTGGTATCCTCTCACATTACACCTTACAATCAAGCTGGCAGAAAATGCACTGATCTGATACTGCTGTGCTAGATAGAAAAGCCATGATTGTAGCAAACTTATGTAACCACAACATATGCAGAGCAGCTGGTCACTACCAAACTGTAAAAGCATATCAAAATGAGGTTATGCAAGCATCTGTCCTCAGTCTGTTCATTAATTACATGCAAGATTATACTTATTAAACTTGTGGGAAACACTAAGCTGGAAAGAGTTGCAAGCACTTTGAGGGAGAAATTTATAGTTCAAAATTATCTTGACAATCTAGTGAAATAAATAGGATTAGAAATCAGCATATATAATATTGTGTTCTCACTTGTAATCATAAGATAAAGGAGTAAATTTATTAGAAGCATTCTTCAGAAAGGATCAGAGCAACAGTGAATCACAAACTGATTGTGAGTCAGCCATGTCATATTGTTATGAAAAAGCAAAGCCTTTTAGAGGATTCAGAGAACGACTCTCACAGGTAGACAAAAGGATCAACATGGCAACTTGCAGCAAGCACAATGTGTGTTAGTACCTCATTTCATGAAAACCAACAGGGAAAAGTCTAAGCTAAATGAACAAAAAAATTACTCATCGTCTAGAAAAAAAAAAGGCTGAAAAAAAGAATGGATGTCCTCATGCAAGAGCTAGGTAACTGAGGCAGGTATCACACACAGACTGCAAGTAAGAATCAAGATCTCAGTAAAGAATGATGATACAGAATTAGAGAATATGAGAAAAATATGTTAGAGATAATACTGCTTCATGATAAATAGCCTGCTCTACTCACAAACCTTTCCTATCTTTCTATTTGTGTCCATGATTGATAAATCCATTCCTCTGATGGTTAAATTTTGTTAACCTCCTGTTTATACCAGGAGCAGCCAACCCAGTGCTCAAGGTGAACTGTGAAATCTGGGGGAATGCTCCTTATGAAAACAAATAAAAACATGCTGACTACACTGAAAACTACAGAAAAAAAAAATAAGAGTTTGAGAAAAAGAGACCGAGAGCTTACCTTCCTGTATATGGGTTAGGAAAGCTGAGTTTCATCAAATCCCTATTTTAAATATTGTGCCTTGGTCACTCCCTAGGACTACAGACACTTCCCAAACAGACTTTTTGTGAGCAGCCATCTCCTATCATGTGTGCAAAAGGATTTCTCATAAACTTCCAGCAGCTGCCACCAGCAAAGAAGTAACTTCAGAAGCAGATAGCTACTGGTGTTTTAAACACACTTTACTGACAGCAGATCCATGTACCAGCTAGTCAGCACACCTGGGGCAGCAGATCCTTGTACCAGTTAGTCAGCACATCTGGGACACTAACTCTGTCCTTCCTGCTGGAGGTCTGCAAGAGTTGATTACAGAATGGATGTTTTTAGAATAGAGTTACTGAAACCCCAGGGTTTGGTAACACAGATATCTCTTCTTCACTTGCCCAATTCATCCATCCTTTCATTGAATATCCATCGTATTTCACTCCACTTATTTCTGTGTGTGAGTTTATTTAAAAAAAAAAAAAAAAAAAGAGTAACTTCATGTCTTTTCCTTTTGTCCTACAACAGAATTTCATCCATTTCCCTAATTGGTTGTATCTGTATTGCATTACAGTGTGGGAAAGTTCATAGAACAGAAGACAGTAAAGATGAGAAAGCAGAACAAAACTGAAGGAAAACAAAAATTTTATTTAACTTTTAAATTGAACTCACAGTATCAGCAGGGCTGAAAAGAGTGCCTGCATTACTGACGCGTGCACATTAAGTCAAAACACTTCCAACTGACACATATATGAAAGATTTCAGATCACTTTTGCAACCCCTCCACTTCACTTAGAAATGGCTAACGGCCTTCTACTCTTGCCTATTCAAAAGGCTTATTCTCTTCTTTTAAAGATTTTATACCCTAACTCCTGTATTAAGACAAATAAGAACACCTCTGTGAATTTGTGGTAGGTTTTGAGGTTTTATTTCCATGTAAGCTGTTGCCTCATTGTGGCTACTTCCTGATAACTCATGGGAAACATCTGAGGCAGGGACTTTCTTGTTCCCCAAAATGGCAACCGCAGCTGGGATGAAAATGAAAAGGGAGAAGAAACAAAAAACCCCACTTCATTAAATAAATCTGTTTTCTAAATGGGGTATTTTCTTACATTGAAACTTTGGTTAGTTAATTCAATCTCA
>NW_021939396.1:34003555-34009651 GCF_001715985.3 Manacus vitellinus | reverse complement strand
CAATAATGGAGCACCCTTATAACACGTCATCTGCCCTTTTTCTTGTATTTTTTTCTAGAGAAATAGCTTCTAATTCTTGGCTGGATGCTTGAAAATTGTTATTTAATATATTTTAAATAAATAGCTTTAAAAATCTAAAACCAACTTAAAATTTAAAAATAATTTTTTAAAGAAGTTTACAACAGATTTAAAGAATATATTGTCTTCCATTATTTTAGTTGATTGTGCTTGCAGAGGTTGACTGTTAGATGCTGCAGCCAACGTTACTGGTGTTTCATATGACAAATAGCTCAAAGCAGCAGGGATCCTGAATGCAAAAATGGGATCTGCTTTGAATGCAAAAATTTAACAGGCTTGTGGTATGAATGAATGAACCTTACAGTGTATCCAGTAACAAAAGCTAAAGGGCTTTTTGGTCTAATTAACTTTGAACTTTACAGAGAAAGCACTTAAAACGTTAAACAGAAGCACAATATGCCACAGCAGTTGAGTAAGAGGATATGATCAAGGAATAACAAATTTCCTTTTTGGAAGAAGGGAAGAAAATTATGTGTGATTACTAGCTACCTGGACAGAGGATCCCATGATTAACTGCTTACCTCTCACCATTTCAGGAACAGAACTGTACTTACTTGAAAGCTGTTCCTAGTTAGGGGCTAAGCAACAGTGCTTACATGTTCTGAAATATCAGAAACTGGCAATATCTTCCTCCTATTCAATTCAACAGTATTCAATTTGACTCAAGATCAAACAGCTAATGACTATTATTTAATAACAACTAAGACTTGGAAAAGTCTCTGTTTACACTCTGGACTGGGGCACCTCACCTGAATATCTGTCCATGATGAACTCCAATTCTGCAAAAATCTGATCTAGATTTACTCATGGCACAGATAAGTACAAACTAAAGTACAAAACTCCAACAATGTAGGAAATATAACCAACTTAAAATGGTGGCTATGAGAAGGGTGACCTCCACACCTCTGTACCTGTTGTGATTTGGGTATTGATGTGAAAGCCTAATGGCAATGCTTTGGAGATCATTTTTTGGAGGCACAATGAGAGTTAGATAGGGATCCTCAGATGTGATTTTGCAACTAAGTTCCAGGAGTTCAACAAAGCATTTAAGTTTCTTCCTACTTAAGATTTCTGTTGAACTTTCACCTTAATTGCTGTAGACCATATTTCAAATGTTCAATAAAATGTGTTATACTACCTTATTGGAATAAAGTAAAATCAATACCTGTACCTTGTAAATCTCTATGCTAATTAGAAATATCACACAATCACAGGATATGCTGAGTTGGAAGGGACCCACAAGGATCACTGAGTCCAACTCCTGGCCCTGCACAGGACCTTCCCCAAGAGTCACACCATGTGCCTGAGAGTATCATCCAAATGCTTCTTGAACTCTGTCAGGCTGGTGCTGTGATCACTTCCCTGGAGAGTCTGTTCCAGTGCCCAACCCCCCTCTGGGTGAAGAACCTTCTTCCAATATCCAACCTAAACCTCCCCTGACACAACTTCAGGCCATTCCCTTGGGTCCTGTCACTGGTCACCACAGAGAAGAGATCAGTGACTGCCCTCCCTCTTCCCCTCACAAGGATGTTGTAGGCTGTGACAAGGTCTCCCTTCAGTCTCCTCTTCTCCAGGCTGCTAGTCCCCTGAAGAGGAACTTTACAATTCCTTTGGGACCTTGCTCCAAAAAAAATGGAAATTTGTGTGCCTGAAGATAGAAACCTCCTCATGAACATGGATTCAGTGGCAGATGAATGCCATGTCACAACAAGCCTTTCTCATGCTACGTAATCATTAATCTATTTCCTTGTTAGCATGTGGTTGTGGGGGATCTAACCAGCCTGAACGTGTCCTGTCAGGTCTGCTGAACAGACAGTCCTAGGTGAAAGATCATCTTATATAACTTTCTGCTCTCTGCTTTAAAACTTTCTTAACTTTATTTGTTCCACTTGCCCTCAGTCTATTTCTTTCCTCCCTACTTTGGCTCATAGCCTATAGTCCTAGAAAGCCTGCTGTAAGTCTACATCAGCTAACGACCATTTGTCTTTGCATTTTCCCCTCTGAAGTTCAGCCCACACTATTATGGGGCTTCCTTATGTGGGAGGAGGCAGAAGTAGGATGCACGAAGGCAGAGTTGCTACAGGGAAAGAAGTGAAAAGGGAAGAAAGGCAGAGACATGCAAATAGGTGAAGCAACAAAGAGAATGGAAGAAGGTATAGCAAAAAGGGAGAAGTCATGGTGGCCTCGCAAAAGATGTTTCTGCCCTTTGTTTGGTTTTTCATTATAAGGTGGAGAATGCATCATCTCCACAACTACTGAGTTACTGCACTAAGGGTTTACTCTGACCTTAGTCTGTGCACCAGACTGCTGATACTAACAGGAATTTTGTTATGCTTTAAAAGCAGTATGTCATCATCATCTGGGTTTTCTCCCCCCATTTTCTCTTTCTGTGTTGCTGGTGCTTCTAGGTGTGCTGTTCAGACATTGGCCTGTGTCTAGTTAAATAAATCAACCTGTCTGTAAGGAAATGCCTAAGAACAGAAACCGAACAATGGAGCAAACATGAGGGAACAAATGAGCACATCTATTAGCTTTGTTTGCTCAGCAGCAGGCCTGAGACTGACCTTTTAAAGATTTTCTAGATTTAGTGCTGCCTAGTATGGATGACATAGCATTAGGGACCTTGAGTGTGTACTTATGTCCTCCCCGCAGAATACCAGAGCAAGAGGAAAACGTGCCATTCTTACAGGGAAATTACAATGGAAAAGAAGGCAGAATGTACTGGCAAGTAATTTTTCCCTTTGTCCTTTTTTTTTTTTTTTAAGAGGCTTTTACCATAGGTGAAGTTTGCTTGCATTGAAGGGAAGACAGTTCAGATTCTCTTTGGTATTTAGGTCTTCTGCTCTGGCTGTACAGTAGGACAGTAGCCTAAGTAGCAACAGAAGAGTCTCTGGTGCAGACAAATGAACATGGAAAGAGCATGAATTTACAGTCACCCAGGGACTACACCACTATGGCAATGTCATGGAGGGGCCAGGGCTGCATCTGCAATTGTGGTCTAAACTGGAAGCTTTTCCCCAGGCTGTCAGCATGACAACCCAGCACTTGCAAGAGGACTATGTCTTTCTCAAGCTGCCTAGTTTGTGCCAAAGAGCATGTGAAGCAGGAAAAAAATGGATTGTATCAGGTCAAAGAAAGATTTGTGGTGTTTTTATACACATACACACACAAAAAAAGGACGAGAAGAGACTTCCAGTGGTTCAGACTCCTCAACTGATAAAATGCTGCTATTTATAGCTGACCTTTTGTGTTCCTTCCTACCAACTCTGTGTTTTTTTAAGTGGCAGGAAAACTCTAGAAAGAGTTGTGTATTATTATTAGCTAACTGAAGTGGTTTTCACTTTAAATTGATGTTTTCCACAATTTTTAATTTCAGATAAGGAATAAACAATACAAGAATACCTGGATAGACCTTTGGTAGTAGAAATCCCAGTGACAGTAGGCACTTTATCCAGTTTTTAAGAAGTAGAAGTATGTTGTGATAATACATCAGGTTATAACCTACTTTGGGGTAGATCTTTCCTTTTTTAGGGAGGGGAAAGAAGCATTTCTTGTTGTGTTTTTAATTTTGCCCTCATATGGGAAAAAGACCTTCCAAGATTTTTTCATCATTCCGGTTATTTGGAAGAGAAAGGAAAGGAGGAATGGTTACATCTATTATTCAGTCTTGCTCTACTAATTTAATCCAATGTAGAAATAGGTGAAAAGATGAAAGAATAATTCCTGTTAAATATATGCAGACTTAGGAGGACAGAAGGTTACGATGATCATAGAATCACAGAATCATAGAGTAGTTTGGGCTGAAACGGACCATTAAAGGTCATCTAGCCCAACCCCCTGCACTGAGCAAGGACATCTTCATCTTGATTAGAGCCCCATCCAACCTGCCCCTGAATGTTTCCAGGGATGGGGAATCTGCCATTTGTGGGCAGCCTGTTCCAGTGTTTCTCATCGTAAAAATTCTCCTCCTTATATCTAGTCTAAATCTACCCCCTTTCAGTTTAGAGCCATTGCCCTGTGTACTATTGCTACATGCCCTTGTAAAAAGTTCCTCTGCAGCTTTCTTGTAGCCCCTTTAGGTACTGGAAGACTGCTTGGTGTCATCTGTAAACTTGCTGAGGGTGCCTTCAATGCCTTTGTCTGTGTCATTGATGAAGACATTAAACAGTGCCAGTCCCAATATGGACCTCTGAGGAGCACAGCTTGTCACTGATTTCCACTTGGATGTTGAGCCATTGACCACTACCCTCTGGATGTAATCATCCAACCCATTTCCCATCCAACGGACAGTCCACCCATGAAATTCCCATCTCTCCAATTTAGAGAGAAGGATGTTGTGGAGGACCATGTCAAAGGCTCTACAAAGTTCAGATAAATGACATCTGGAGCCCTTCCCTTGTCTGCTGCTGTAGTCACTCCATCATAGAAGGCCACTAGGTTGGTCAGGCAGGACTTGTTCTTGGTGAAGCTGTGCTGGCAGTCTCAAATCAGCTCCCTCTTCTCCATGTGCCTTAGCATAGCTTCTAGGCAGATCTGTTCCATGGTCTTCCCAGGTACAGAGGTGAGGCTGATAGGTCAGTAGTTCCCATGATGTTTAAATGTACTTCAACTTTCTATTTTAAATTATCTAAATAATCTGGCAATTTTCCGAGTTCATATTTTTGACCATTAGCACAGTTTTAAAGATGCTGTCAGTCAGAAAGAAAAATGTTTGACACAATAGCAGTTGCAGCAGTTCAAGTGTACAATTCCAGTGAGTGGTGGTAGACTAAAGAAAAGACAAAGACCAGAAGTGAATTTTAGGTATGGTCAAATGACTGGGCATAATTATGGGTTAAATCAGCATTCCCACTAAAAATGTGCTAGCAAAATCTTTAAAATTAAGAGAGTGAAAGTGAAAGCTTGCATGAAAACATATCACCTTGGCAAGAGCTGTTTATTCCTACCTTTCCTCAAAGATGTGGCTTTTAGCTGTAGTTTTTCATTTCACTCCTTTGCTTGGGAGTCCTTAAAAGCTGGGAAGTAAGGTACTATCCAAACTGTATTGAACGGACACTGTAATGTAGTGATGATTCTTTTAAGATATACTATGACATCAGGTTAACCATACCAGACCATCATATTAAGCTCTTTGTCTGGTATTCACTTTTACCCATACTAAAGTCTGTTTTATTTCCAGCATCTCAGGATGCAAGAGCTGTTACTTTCTCAGTAGTCTCTTCCTCTTACTGCCGCTCAGCAAATTTCGCCTGCGCCCTGAGTGTGCTTGGAACAACCTCCCTTGTCTCACATCCCGTCTCTGAGGCCTTCCTGAAATTCTCCTTGTTTTGTGAGGCCTCCAGGCTGGTGCCATCTTCTAAGGTGTGCCACATGGGAACCGCAGCTAGCCATACCCAGAACCATGAATCTGATAGACAGAAGTGTTTTGAGGCAGAATTGCACAAATTAAGGGTGGGGTGGGTTTTAGTGTGCTGCACCCTGTGGTATTATGTGGTGAAGAAAGTGTGTCAGGAAACACAGAAGAAGCAGCCAGAAAAGAGACAGCAAATGTTGCTTCAGACAAACTGATAACTCTATTTTTACCACATCCTGCTGTGAGAAATGAATACTGAAAGCGATTATTGAACTAAAAAGGCAAAATAATGCCTAGAAGAGAGAGGGGGGAGGATACTTCTGCACCCTAGATGACGTCTCCGATGTTTCTTTCCTCCATCCAGCCCTATTAATCTACTTTTTTTGCCCAGATGGATGAAATATTGGCATCGAAAATCCATCCTCGCTTTCCGTGTCCGGCAGTGACAGCTTTGCAGGGGACAGAGCGGCTCAGTCCTGTGCAGGCTCCGTGTACGTCCCGATGAAGCACAATCCCTGCCCGCGGCCTCACAGCATCGCCAGCCCTCGGAACCCGCTCCCGAGGCGCGGCCAGCGCGCCCGCTGGGAGCTGGATGTGGGGAGGACCGCGTCGCCCTGGATTATCCGTAGGTTTAGCGGGAGGATCGCGCTAATCCGCCCCTGCAT